>NC_067485.1:65155037-65455037 GCF_947179515.1 Apodemus sylvaticus
AAGAAGAAGAAGAAGAAGAAGAAGAAGAAGAAGAAGAAGAAGAAGAAGAAGACAAAGAAGAAGAAGAAGAAGAAGAAGAAGAAGAAGAAGAAGAAGAAGAAGAAGAAGAAGAAGAAGAAGAAGAAGAAGAAGAAGAAGAAGAAGAAGAAGAAGAAGAAGAAGAAGAAGAAAAGAGGTCAAGTGTATGCTGATCACTCTAGATAGGAATAACAATAAAAATGTCTCCAGCCAGGACTCAAACTACACATAGTCAATACATTTTGTTATGCTATCCTTTCAAATGGTACGGGTGAAAATTCATATTTCAGTTTGGTTAGACAGTCCAAACACTTACAAAATAAATGCCTTTTATTCTGCTTGAACACTGAGCAAAGAATTATCTTTAGCTGAATTGTGCACACTGCACATTCCCCCCATGTATTAATGAAGAAATGTATGTGCAGTTCTTTTGAAATTTTGTTTCACATAGCAGCCAGGTGATCCAGGCTTACAAACTGCATCAAATGGTGTTTTCTTACAAATCTGCATCCTGAACAACTTTAAAATGGCTAACTCAGTTGGTCCAGCCTTGCAAACTGGTCCAGCCAGGACTTCAGTTAAGCCCTTCACTTTTACATCACACAGAGACTGGACAGCACATGAAACACCTAGCTTTCCTAGAACTTGGCCCATATCCCAATTTTCTATGGGCCTTCAAAAAAGATGTCTTCGAAAGCTGCAGGAAGTAATTTTAAAGAATGGCTTCCCATTCCCAAGAGGTTGGGTAGGTGGCTTTTGGCTGATTCATGATGGGTTTTTGTCATCATTTTAGGGAAGGTTGTTTACAATTTGTTAATACTCTTGTCAGGGAGGAAAAAGTATAGGAGATTACACACAGGGATTTCTTTTTTTTCTGTCCTATATTCTTCTTTCTCTCCTATCTAATGTTAGTGGAAGAAGGGGAAAGGGAAGAAAAGAAAAAATGGGTACATAGAAATGTTAAGTTAAAAGAACAGATTGTTGAATCTACATTTAGACTAAGGAACATTAACAAGCTGAATATTTTCACTTTGGTATGGAAGTCTGTATATTTGATTCAAACTTAAGTTATGTTTTTAAAAACATATTGTATATATGTTCCAACTCTTGTTTAAGGTAGCATGCCTATGTAATGTGAAGTTCTACTCCTTAAAAGCTGCTACTACGAACTACTTAAGTTAATTAAGAAACTCAAGTTAGTAGTCAATCCATCAGACTTATGGTCATGCTAGGTACCACTTAATTAGAGAAATATGCTCCCTAGATTGAATATATGTTTCTAGTAAATATCTAGAAACAAGCTCATATATGCTATAGATAGACGGTCTTCAAAAACTGATCAAATGGGATGCAGAGAACTCAACTGCTAAGATTTGCAAGGTAAATGTAGGCATGTCCTTTGTAATTCTTGCATGATAAAAATTTTGTCAGATATACTGGGCCAGAAGGCTGAAGATGATTCTCTAATGACACAGAGAAATCTCAGGTGACTGTCTAGGAGGTCAGCAACCGCTGTAGTTTCCATAATTTTGGAAGCTGCTTGCTCTGTACTTCTTATTTACTCAGGTGATATTTATCCTTCCCAGGTCTCTGATGAGATGGAAGACTAGATATCCATAGTCTCACAATTAAGCTTCAGTTGTTTAAGATTTAAGAAAATGTTTCAAAGGGCTATGAATATGTTTTGTGGTTGGTAATGCAGGTGATGATAGAACATGATTTAGGTACAAAACTTTGAATTCACAAAGATAGGAGATCTTGGTGACAGTAGACTACTTTCTCCAAAGTTTCCAGATGAATATGAACTGGATATTATGTGTGTAATTCTTGCCTGATAGGTTTTATAATTATTCTTATTTTACATAGTTTATTGATGTTAAAGGAAGAGCCTTTTATTGGACTAAAATGGGTAGATGTAGTGATAATCTCTTAAGTACTGTGTCAATAAAAGGTATATGGCCTATAGAAAAGGGTAAATTAGAAGGTGGGATATCTGTGAGGGTGGTGGAGAAAGGGATAGGGACAGGGGCAGGGACAGGGAGAGAGAAAGAGGAATTCTGGGAAATTGGCATGAGAAAAGATACCCATCCGGACTTAGAGGAAGTTGGATGTATGAAACTGAGGAGTGGTAACTAGCCCTGTGGCAGACATAGAATAGTATAAACTTGTTAATATAAGTTATGAGCTAGTTCGGGAAACAAGACGAAGCTTATGGCCTAGGCAGTTTTTTTTAAGTTTATTTTTAATTATGTGCATATGTGTGTGGGTTTGTGCACACAAGTGTGGTGCCCAGAAAGGCCAGAAAGGAGTGTCAGACCTACAAGAGCTAGAGTTACAGACAGTAACAAGCCACCCAACAAATGTACTTGGAACCAAGTTCTGATCCTGTGAAAGGACAGTATGTACCTCACTCTGTATGGGCCATCTCTCCACCACCACTCCAAAGATAGCCAATGTTTTATAAATGGCATCAAAGCAGTGTACTAGATATGACCCTGTAGACTTACTGGGTTTCTCCTTTTGAGACAGAGTCTCGTTGTCTAGCCCAGGCTTGGCCTAGGCAGTTTTAAAACAGTAATAACCCTTTGAGTTGTTATTTAGGAAAGCACATGGTTACAGCTTATTCCACTTAGACCTCAACCCTCTCTCACACTTATCAGCAGTGTTGTCTCCAGTTCTGCCTCTCTTCACAGCACACACATTGTTCTGTTCTGCCCCGCCATCTTTCCTACCTCTTTATCACACATTTATTCATTGTAGTGGTGCCAGCCACCCACAGAGATGGGTCTGGTGACTACTATTTTAACTGCCTTGATGACTGTTATTTCTTAAAAATATATGGATGTAAGATTCTATCCAAAGTACACCCTTCAGTGTGTGCCATGAATTTATGACATGGTTATTGGGTGATTCCACTTAGGCGTATATCCCATCCACATATTCCTCTGCCATTTTGTTGGGTACTGTCCAGATATCTGATTTTTTTTTCGTTCTTTCTTTACTTTGGACACAGGATCTCATTCAGCCAGTCTGTCTCCAATTCACAGTGTAATAAAGGAGGAATGTCAGCTTCCCCTGCTTCTTGCTCCCAAGTGCTAGACTTGCCCTTGAACGACCTGTGCTCAAAATCTGATTTTGGAAATTAAGGAAGCATGGGGATCAACCATTTCTAAGTAAAGTTCCTGGTGATTATTACTAAAATAAAGGGCTTTATCCATAAAATGTTCTTTGTTTATTAATATGTTGTTTGTAACAGAATGCAAATAATATAAATGTCAGAAGCTTATCTACTTAATTATTTTTTCTTTCTCCACTTATCAAGTCAGAGTTGACTTTTATGTGTATATTTTCTAAGGGTCTTGATCTGCTCATGCAATCTGACATGAGGGCAGTTATAGGGCACATTCCTAGAGAGCCTGTTTGGAAGACCTCTTATCAGCGTGAGAATAACTCACTACTTACATCTTTATTTTGTTCTTGTGTACACAAGAAAATAGTCGTTCAATGCAATGGTGAGCCCCATGGTTAAGGAAAAGAAATCTTACACATGCTTTAAATACTGCTCTCGGTGTTTTTGATGTCCTAGGGACTTTGCCAAGCCCTTTTACAACATCTTAAGAGCTACATCAAGTACTGCAACCCTTCAATGATAAACTCTTAAACTATAAACATCATGGTTTCATGGTATTCTATATGGGATGGCATTGAAGAGAGGATGATTGACATCTTAGCCAGAAGACTGAGCATACCTACTCAGCAAGCTGTCAAATGATGCTATAAGGACCAAAAGTATCACTCTAGTCAATTACAGTCTCTCACCTCCCTTCTGTGATCCAGATGTGCATAGGTTTTAGAAGACACATTGATGTTGTATGATTTCGGACATTCTATGAAACCAGACAGCTTCTGTAGTTTCAGAACCAAGTGGATGGTGTGCAACTTTCTGTTCTTTTATACTGGATTAGCAAAGATTGGGAAATTCATCATTTAATGTTCTAGTTTACTGTTTAACTTTTTTGTACTGTAATTAATAAATTAATGACATTATTAGCATGCAGTTGATTGGGGAATGGAGGAGGGGAGGTAGCTTATGGGACTTTTGAGAGGGGGTGGAACCAGGAAAGGGGAAATCATTCGACATGTAAATTAAGAATATATAATAATAATAATAATAATAATAATAATAATAATAAAAACACTATGCATATGTACATATATGTTCTCTGTATTTGGCACCTTGGCCAATCAGAGTCTATTGTTCCCCACAGGTAGTTACTACTTTTCTGACTGGAGAGAGGCCTTTTAGGACAAGAGAGTTCCAGCTCCCCTAAACTTGTGACTTTTGTTTACATTGTTTTCAGAAAAGAATATTCCAGTTCAGAAGAAAGGCCTACACAATGCTGGTTTAAATCTTCGAGGAGAATTTCCCCTTTCTTTATATGTAACAACCTCTTTATTTCAAACACTAATCAAACATTTGGAGAATGCAAATCTTTCAAGACATTCACTATATTAGTTTTTTCCACCATCATCTCAATGACCTAAAACCTGACCCCCCCCAAAAAAAAGGAAGGGAAGAGGGTCTATTAAGATCACACCAGAATTAGGAAGGAATAAAAGCAGGAATGACTTAACAATTTCAACACTCTTTAAGAGTACAAAGTCTTCCAAGACTTAAAGCAATCTCTTAATTTTAAATCCTTAGAACATAGTAAACAAATAAATTGCATATTTTTAATTTTCATTGTCACAGAGATTATGCTCCTATCCCAACACAGAAGCAGAAGGGTGTAGCCAACTTCAGATCAAAGCAAGACTGAAATCCAATAGAGCAAATATCAAATCCTGCAGATCTATGTCTGGGATCAAAGAGTTTTCATGGTATCACGTGTGGGCCAACAACTGAAGGCAACCATTTCCCTCCAGTGTGTTTTTCTCCATGCCTTGTGCTTGGTCCCCCATGGTTCTGGCTTCCAACATTCTAAGTCTTTACTACAATTTAGGTTTCACTGTAATAGGTTCACACAATTGCTTTTCAGTTTCTCCTTTGGGGAATCCAGCCCTGTTCCACAAATGGCTTTCTGGAATCTTAAGTCAAGCCTCTGTGACCAAACTTCAGCAGTGACTATGCCTACAAAAACAGTACCATCCATGTGGACACTGAAGACATTGGCAGATTCTGCTTTTAAAATGACATGTAGTTTGATTGCTTCTTACCACAACTGCAGCTGCAATGCCTTCTTTGATGGTTTCAGGAGGAGGGGGAAAATGTCCCCAATGATTGTTTCTCAGCAGAAGACTCATTCTGCACCATGTTTCTTGAAACCTGTTTCATTTCTAATGGAACTGATTTGTACTCTGGGATTCCACATTGGTAGGGATCTTGCTCTCCAGATATCTTCTCCTATTGTCCTAGTACAAACTCTCAAGTTTCTTCTTTGTGGCAGATATTTTTTTCTTAAAAATAATAGCCTCTGCCTTAGTATCTGCCCTTTCCTCAACCTCAAGAAGATATGAGCTTTTTCTCATCAAATTGTACACTTACATCTTCAAGCTTATTGAGGTTACCAACACTTTACTCAACAACTTGCCCATTTTACTATGTTTCTGGTCCTCATTCTGTTCTCCTCAGACTGTCACTCAAAGTACCTCCACTTACTGCCTCAACCTTTCCTCTATAGACATCAATGGAAGCAACTTACTCATTTTCTTAAAATCTGGTATTTTTTTCTGTATCTTGGAACTTGTTCATGTTTTCATTTCTCTTTCAATGGAAATGCACAATCAATCCCTTAAGAATCTTTGCTTTTAATCACCCATTCCTGGCAACTGAACCTATCATCTCTATGTGAGAAGGTCCAGTAACGAATGAATATATGTATATATGTAAGTATGTATGCATGTATGAATGTAGGTAACCATTGTTTACAATATACTACCTGTTTTCATGCCCTCACATTAGTTCCCCAACCTATGATATTTGCGTTCTATGGCCTCAGTATCTCCTGACAATCAACAGAAATTGGAAAAAGTTTCACTGTGAAAGGAGATATTTGAGAGAGAGCAAAAAACTATCAGAACTTCAGTTAGAGTAGACTGTCATACTCTATTTATAGTTCAGTTTTATTGTTGCACCTAATTCAAAAATTAAACTTTATTGCACATATGTATTTATAAAAACAGAGTATACATATAGACACACACTTGTATATGCATGAACACATATTCACATGCACACAAATGCACATACACATGCACACACACATACACACACACAACTCAGTGCTGTCTGCAGTTTCCAGCATCCACTGGGGTTTTTGCAGTATACCCTTCAAAGACAAAGCGAATACCTCTGTAAGTTGATTTTCAGACTTATGTTTTATCTGTTCAATAATGTTGCTGCCAGAGCTCAAGATAGCCTCACAGACAGGTACAAATGAACAGATTCATGATGGAATCTTTTTTGAGGTGTTAAAGGAAAGGAAGTCACTGTTTGGGTCAGAGAGAGATGAAGCAATTAGGAAAGGATGAAGGAAAATATACTTTAAAAAATATAACAGAAAGAAATCAAAAGAGTCATATTCTTCACATAGCTCTTGACCCTTGTGTGCTTCTGTGGCTGCCCTGGTGTTCTATTGAGTATTTTCAGGTTTTACATTGCTGAAAAGAGAAAGAAATAAAAATGGGTCATTTACTGAAGCTTATGTTTCAAATGAAAGCATTTGAATCCTATTCTTTCCATGGTTTTCCAGTAATTATGCTCAATAAAGATCCAGAGCTTACAGCACCAAGTTGGAATTGCTATGCTAGAAGAAATATACCGTTGTCATGCTGCCTGTCCTGTTTTTAGGGAAAAACTTCTCTTCCACAGCTAAGGCCCACAGTCCTCACTAGCTTAGTGTCTGTAACTGCTTCGGAAGACTGTTGTGATGCAATATAAATTTATCCAAATTTCCTTAATGTTCCAAGAGATATATGGAAGGATAATTATGTTTGCTTTTTAGTTTTTAAAGTTTTTGAAAGGAGAATTTTAGATATCATTTAATTGTCTTTCTGCTTTAAAGACAACACTTTAGTTCAACGTGACACCATATAATTTTGATTAGCACCACATCCATACTTAAGCTCATCTCTTATCTAGTGTAGACCATATGCTTTCTATAGACTATATTTTATACAGCAAACCTTATCTAGTACGTGGCAGATGTGTTCCCAATCCTCTCCATAATCGTGAGCAGCCACACATCAGCACGCACTTTGTAAATGAGGAGGCGTCCTTCCCAAGTGAATAAGCAACTTGCTCAAGGTTGATCAGCAAGAGCCAAGGTTTTAATCCCTCCACTCACTTCACCATGCCATTTTGTGAAGTCAAGAATTTATAAAATTAACAAAGTTCCTAGAAATCTCAGGAAACTCGAACAATTGGTGTGAAAAACCTATATTCCTTATACTGTGAATATTCAGAATCTCTTAGGGTCTATCCTGAGAGGTGCAATGCCTGAAGATACCTCTAGGTGGCATTGGCAGGCCTAAGGCATAGCAGAGAAAAAACCCATAAGAATGAAGATAAAACAATGGAGAAAAAGGAGGAATTTTTGTTACAAATGACCAGAGACTCCCATAGGGTGAGCTTACTTTCATACTTAACCTATTTACAAATATATGCGTAAAAGCCAAGTTCACAGTAGCCAAATACATTTCCCCCTTTCTCAGAGAAGTTTTGAAAAAGAAAGCTTTCCTTTGTTAGTCCCAATGGCCGAATTCCAATGCTTTATGCCCGCGCTTAAAAGTGCTTTTGTTTTGTTTTGTTTTTCCCCCTTTTGTTTGTTTTAATTTAGCACAAAATATAAACCTGCTGAACTCTAGAAGGTGTCTGATTAAGATGTGAGTTTTCTTTCCTTTTTCGAACGAAAATGTATTTTCAAAACTCACAGCAGTCTCACTCTTGACAACAGAATCACGGGCTTTGTGGTTCTGTTTCTCCATTCTTCCCAAAGTCGTAAGGACAAAACAGAGTAAAAGTAAAACAATTTTGAAACAATGTTGCAAATAAGTGGTGCTGTGAGAGTTACTGGGCTTCAGGTGGGAGTGGCTTCTCCAGGAGGCGGCTTAGCGCTTCTCTTCTGACTGAATATCTGCATTCAGAGTTCTCAAGGTTGCTGGTGTATAGTTTACGGAAAATTAAGCTTTCGTGGTAGATGGACACATGACAAAAGAGAAGTCTTATGTGACCGCCTACTTTTGTCTCCTTGCTTCAATCTCTAGGAGTCCATCTGGAGTTCTTTAAGTATATTTTAGCAAGATTACAATGATTTCGAAACCTAAGGGGGTGAGGCTAATGTTTCATTCTGCTTGCTTATTCATTCTGCATTATGCTCTTCTTTATCGGTTGTATCTTCATATATACACATACAAGCACACACACACACTAAGATATCTACAAAGTATATGTCTCTTCTAGAGACCTTAGGACAAAAGATCAGAGTAATTTAACCGGGTGAACTGAGAGACATCTATAAATCCAAGTTCCTGGGAGTCTAAGACAGGGAGATCCAAAGTGTTAAGCTGGCCTGGAATACAGAGTAAGGGCACATCTCAAAAAACAAACAAATGTAAAAGAAACACTCAGCCATTCTTAAGTAGCCACACACCCAGAAAGGGTGACCAGGCTAAGTCATAGTTGTGTGTGCTGTGCCACTTAGCACAGAGGTACTACCACATCATCTGACTTCAGCAAATGTGGTTGGTCACAGTCTACAAATGTTGGATCATGACACAAACAACAGCAGCAAGATAAAGAAAATAAGGCAGGAAATGAAGGAAGAAAGAAAGGAGAAAAATAGGAACTGAATAATAGAGCCTAAGCATGAACAGTTGGGGAACTCTAACAATTATGGACCACAAAACTATAATCTGCAGCACTCTGTTAACTCAGTGACAGCGTTGATCTGGCTGGAGAAATGGCTCAGCTGTTGAAGGCTAGGCTTGCAACCAAAAGGAGAACTAACAAAAGTTAGAGAGATAGCTGGATTCTTCCTATATTGATACTTTCAGTGTTCTCTCAATAATATAGTAAATAAATATATATTAAGTACCTCTAATATACTCATGAAGAGTCAAAGTACAAAAGAATTTGAAAAATATAGCTTTACATGCTACCTTATAACTTATTTTTCAGTATATATGCAGACTCTTGAGGTTTAATCATAATTATAAACTATTGTGGCAAGTATCTTCCAGGATAAAGGGAAGAGAAATGATCAAAGTAAACTTAAATAGGATCATGATATCGCTAAGTTTTGCAATGCATTATATGACATTAGTCTTGGTTCTTATAAATAAGCTGCTTATTGAGAGTTTTCCAATGTCACTAGGCACTTACTCTGTAAGATAAACTAAGGCCTCCAAATGCTTCTTCTAAAAAATATCAGAATTGCCTTATCTCTAGTGTTCTTTGGAGGCATTATGTTTTTCTGCTTTGCTTTCCTAATGGTGCTTTTCCCTAAGGCTGTTATCCTCTCACAAAGGCACACTAATCAGCACATTTGAAGTAAGCAGCTCACTCTCCCTGAAGTAAGCAGAAGAGCCTCCATAGGCTCACCCAAGTGCTGGAAAAGTATTTTCCCCAATATCTGGACCATAACAGCCGTCATCCTTGGGAGCTTGCTTCATAAGATGGCGGTTTTCGTGGTTAATTCCATGCTCTCTTTGTGTGTACGTGTGTGTGGCTATATATGTTTGTGTTTTGCTTCCTTTGTTCCTTCCTTCCTTTCTTCTCTTCTCTTCTTCCCTTCATCCTTCCTTCCTTGCTGCCTTTCTTCTTTTCCTCCTTTCTTTCCTGGTTGTTTTGTCACTTTTGATTTGGATTTCTTTGAGGATTAAATACTAACAAAGCATAATTAGGAATGAAGAAAATGTATTCTGTTATGTGAACAAGCAACAGCCTTTATCCTTCAGTTTAACAGTTAATCAAGGAATTGCCTGGGGTGAAGCATGTGCAGAGTGACAATTAACATCTGATTTATTAATCTTTTCAATTATTTACAAGACTTTAGGATCAAATACACATAGCTGTGTCCAATTCCTCATTCCTATTTCTGATGATCAACTTGAGGTTATTCAGTACTTGAAACTTATTTGTTACTGACACTCCTAAGCCCACTTCTTATATATTGTAGATGCTGTAGCAAAGGATTTAGTGATTTTAACTAATTAGTTAACCAGACCTATAATTGCTAAATAAAATTATTTAATACTATCACCAAATAACCAGTTTTAACATTCAAAGACAATCCTTGCCTGCTAAACATTCAGAATCGATTTTGAGTCACATAGGAAACAGAATATGTCTCAGGCCTGTATTAGTCAGGATTCTCTAAATAAACAATAATTGTAGAGTCTCTCTCTATCTCTCTCTCTCTCTCTCTCTCTCTCTCTCTCTCTCTCTCTCTCTGTGTGTGTGTGTGTGTGTGTGTGTGTGTGTGAAGAAGCTTATAGGCTGTAGTCCAGCTAGTCCAACAATGCCTGCCTTACCATTGTAAGTCCAAGAATTCAGTAGTTGTTCACTCCATGAGGGTGGATGTCTCAGCTGGTTATTTATTTTGGTATATGCCAGGTAGATATGGAAGAAGAAGTAAGCTATAATCCCAGTGAAGGAATAATCTTGACTACAAGTGAAGACAAGAAAGCAGAGAGAGAGAGAGAGAGAGAGAGAGAGAGAGAGAGAGAGAGAGAGAGCACTTCCTTCTTTTGTGTCTTTTACATAGGCTGCCAACAGAAAGTGCTGCCAAGATTCAAGGTGGATCTTCCTACTTCCAAAGATATGGATTAAATGTGAGTCTTCACACTTCAAATGATTTAATTAAGACAAAATCTCTCACTGTTGTACACAGATGCTAGGGTTTAAGTTCATTCCAGACATAGTCCAGTGGCCAACCAAGATCTATCTTTGGGCTTCACAATTCTTTGTCCTTGATCATTTAACAGTACCCTGCACCACCAGGAATTAGACATGTCCTATTCTAGATCACAACCCTTAGCCTCCTTAGGTGGATGTGCACTTTGGCACAAAAATCTTGAAGAAGAAAAAATGTAAAGCTTTGTGGCTGGAACAGAGGGAACAGAAGGTGGGGGTACTATGAATGTTTAGATGTTCATGCCAGCCATTGTGAACAGGCATGTTGTTGTTTGAAGAACCTAAATATAGGAAGCAATTAAGAGGAAACAATTGGGGATGGCAGGGGGAGTCAATGGAAACATTAAAATCAAATCAAGCCATTTGAATGTTACGGGCATAAAACTGAGAGAGAACATAAGGCCATTGAAGGAGTGTATCTATCTAATGGTTGTGTTTGTGGTGCTGGTTCAGCAAAGAAGAAGAGACCGAAGTGAGTTCAAGATGAACGAATTGCGTGGGAAGAGGACAGAAGAATTATTCAGGAATTTTATGTGAGTCACTAGGCGACCAGAGATTGTTTTGGATGAGAGAAAGAACCGACTCAGTAAGCAGAGCAGGGCCCACCCTGGTCTCACAGGTCCTGTCCTGATTTTCTTTCTTGGTAGCAGGAGATTTTCCTAAAATGACAATCCATGCAGCCAAAAGCTGTCTTTTCCCACTTCTCCTTGTAGCTCTGAGTATAACTGGAGATGATATTGTGGACAATGAGATGTAGTTATAATATTATGTAAGATTTTTAAGGTATATTGTATGCTTTTTTTGGTCTTTAAAGCTGTGCAAATATTTATCCTCAATTCTCAGATACTTACAAAAATGTAGACTCATGTTTACCTAAAGAAATGACAAAAGATGATTAAACAGCATTCTCATATAATTACAAACAAATAAAACCAACATGTACATGAACAGGTAAACTGACACATTTTTTCATGTTGTATACTGAGTACGTTATAATAATGAAATATAGTGCTCTTATTTTTTAGAATAAATTCTTTAAAAAATTATAAGAAGCAAAGGATCACAGCAGGAAGCTGTAGTGAAGGGCCTGGGATGTGGGGAAGGTTCTGTGGGCTGATGTGAGTGTTGGTGTATGGGCTAATATGCCCATTTTTTGTATTTTTGGTGTTTATCAAATGTAACAGGCAGTCACTCAATAGTTTTGTTGAATATACTGTGTTGAATATGAGAGGCAGGAGGACGTTTCCAGGAGAACATGGCTATTGTGTTACTTCAGTCATCCATAATAATCTGTAGTTCTCCAAGAAGAGAAGTATTATATTGTATGTTGCATATCTTCTTGAGGTAATAAAAGGTCTGTCAGCCATAGGTATTTTCCACATTTTAAATACTCAAATCAGTAGGTTATTAATTTCTAGAAAAAAATGTATTCAGCTTATTACTTTCCCAACAATGATTAATTTGGTTGTGATAGTAAAATTGGGTACACTTGATTTTATATCATAGTAACCAAGGCGGGAGATGATGGCCCTTGTATATCAGAAAGGCAGCAATAAAGTTAACTCTGAAAGTTTTAGGAGGTGCCATGGGAGAAAAACAGGAGAGCTTTAAAATGTTCCTTAAAAAACAAGGCTTCTGAATGCTTGGTAATAGATTCTAAGCAAGTAATAGGGATGCTTGGCTACTGTTACAACACACCAAATGAGAACTAAACCATTTCCTGTGTCTTAATGCATTCAGCAAAACAAACAAACTGAAAAGATAAACACTTCTCTAAGAATCAGTAAGCTATAAAATTTCAGCGTATTTCAAATTTCTGAGATATGAAAGCCAGGAAATATTACAGGTAGGAACAAAAAGGGTTCTTTTGTCTTTTTCATAAAAGTAGAGGGTGGGTTTCAAGAGGAAAGGGGAGAAAAACCATCAACAGTCCACTTCGACATTGTCTTTTTCAGTAATTAAATGCTTGGTTGTGTGTATGTAAGAAAGAAATGGGTTGTCTTTTCTATAGTAAGGTCATGGACAAAGGAATATACCTAAGCTTTGAATTAGATTCTGATGTTAGCATACTGTAAACAGTTACTCTTCTCCCAAAGGCTATCAGACACAATTATAATTAACCATGGAGATCCTTAATGTGCTCTTGCTATACACTACTTCCTTTAGCTCCAGATAGATCTACTTTCATGAGGATGCTCCCATGCAGAGGTACCAATGATTTAGTTATTGGTTCCACACAACCTATTAAACCTACTGAGGAATAGCCAACGCAATATTCCATTTTTATTGTTATTACTGAATGCACACTGTGAGAGGCTCCAAGTCATCTTAGTTTATTTAACTTCTAGAAGCAGACTAAATTTGAATCCTGCCTCCATCATACTAGGTCTCCAGTGTTTAAACCTATTTCGATCTGAAAACAGGCTGCCTTCCATGGTCCCACACCCAGTATAGTCATGTCCCTTCAAATGCCTGCCAATACTTTTTTCCATCCCATCCAGAATGAGTGATGGGGCACCTTGCCACCCTGAAATGATCAGTGATGATAATCCTGTCTTTCATGCTCAACCAGAATTAGCATCCCCAAGGTAAATTTTAACTCCTTGTATTTAGCTCTGGCCTACCCATTTGTCTTTTCTTAGAGCTAAGTATGTAAGTCTTTGAGGTTTTCTACTCTTAGTTACATAGAAGTAGGAATGTGCCCATGATTGTAACTAAGATGTATTCAAGCTTATTGAGTGATCAACATCAAGGACTTGTTATGTGCATTCATTCAATAATCTCTGTAGTTCTGAAGTATATCACTATTCCTTTGTTACTATTAATGAATTGGAAGCAACAAGAATTGAACAATTTCCTCTAGACCACAGCTTATAAGCATGATGGAGGCAGGATTCAAATTTAATTGAGACTTCTCCCATAATTCCCAAAGGCATCATTATTTTGACCCTGTTTTGAAATCCTCCCCTGGGCTGTTGGTTGTGTGTTCTATAAGAAAGCATGCTGTGCAAGCCATGTTCAACAAGCCAGTAGACAGAAATCCTTCATGTCCCCTGCACCAGCTCCTGCCTCAGGTTTCTGCCCTGTTTGAGCTCCTGCCCTAACTGTCTTTGATGATGAGCAGCAATATTGAAGGATAAGCCAAGTCAACCCTTTCCTCTCCTCTTTGACTTTTGGTCATGTGTTTTGTCTCAGATATAGAAATCCTTACTAAGACAGGTACCAAATTCATAGGGATCCTCTTTCTTAGAACTACTGCAATGCAGCAAAAGATAAAGGTGCAAGATATGGGTCCCTTCCTGCTATGAAAAGTTGGGCATTTGGGACATCCTCTGAAGGCCTTTAGGTGGGCCTCACTTTCCACTTTCATACAACATGATTGAATCAGCATACTCCTGGGGCTGTTGCTATCCACATTTGTGAAGTCATATAGTCCTAACTATCAATTAAATGCAGAAGAGGCTCAGCCAATAATCCAAAATAGAAAGATGAAGTGTTTGTGGAGTGTTGTCCTGGTTGAGAGTTCAGGCAAAGGAGCTCTTCTTATGCTCTATTACAAGAAATCTGATTACTATTGGTCTCACAACCAAGAATAACTCAATCTATAATACAAATCAATCAATAAATCATCCTGATAGTGTTGCAGTTTGCATACAACCTATGCCAAAGGAATATAGAAATCTTTTACTTTGATTTGTGAATATTGAATCTATCCTGATATACAAGTACTATTTTCATTTGATAAATGTGTAATATCATTTAAGCTAAATTAAAGATTATTCTTAGTTTCTACAAAGAAGTGATCAAACTTATGTGAGCATTTCAAAATATTTATTTATTCAAGGGGAGAGAATAAGAACATTGTAGACCTTATAAATGTCTATTGGCACATTTCTTCATTGGCAGGAAAAAAAGATAGTGGTAATGGAATACATGCATTTCTGTGAGAAGATTTTAGGGTGCCATGAATTTGATGGAGCATATCCCCAATCTTGTCCCTATCTTTTTGGTTTTCCTTGCACAAACAGCAGCTGCAGACGTCGGCACACAGAAAGCTAGAATCATAGTTCCTGCTCATGAGAGAGGATCATAGAGAAAAAGATTATAAGTCAAGTCTCTTGCCTCCTCTATTTGTCTTTAACTTTATATAAAAAAAAACTATTTACAAGTACTATAAAAGACCCAAATTCTTTACAAGAAGAGCTATATCAAAATGAGAAAGTAGAGTAGCTATGACTCTCTTTGAGGGATACTATTACAGAAATGTGAGAACTCAGGGTGTGGCAAACACTGTTGCTTATGGAAATCGAAGAGGTATTGCAAACAAGAATATTTCAGATCTAATACTTATTTTATTTGGCACTTGAAATTTTGTCGAGGATCAAGTGGCCATAGGTGTGTGGGTTCACTTCTGGATCTTCAATCCTGTTCCATTGATCCTACTGCCTGTCACTGTACCAATACCATGCAGTTTTTAACACTATTGCTCTGTAGTATTGCTTGAGGTCAGGGATACTGATTCCCCTAGAATTTCTTTTGTTGCTGAGAATAGTTTTAGCTATCCTGGGTTTTTTGTTGTTCCAGATGATTTTGATAATTGCTCTTTCTAACTCTGTGAAGAATTGAGTTGGGATTTTGATGGGTATTGCATTGAATCTGTATATTGCTTTTGGCAAAATGGCCATTTTAACTATATTGATTCTACCGATCCATGAGCATGGGAGGTTTTCCCATTTTTTGAGGTCTTCTTCCATTTCCTTCTTCAGAGTCTTGAAGTTCTTGTCATACAGATCTTTCACATGTTTGGTAAGAGTCACCCCAAGATACTTTATACTGTTTGTGGCTATTGTGAAGGGGGTCATTTCCCTAATTTCTTTCTCAGCCTGCTTATCCTTTGAGTATAGGAAGGCCACTGATTTGCTTGAGTTGATTTTATAACCTGCCACTTTGCTGAAGTTGTTTATCAGCTGTAGGAGCTCTCTAGTGGAGTTTTTTGGGTCACTTAGGTAGACTATCATGTCGTCTGCAAATAATGATAGTTTGACTTCTTCCTTTCCAATTTGTATCCCTTTGACCTCCTTATGTTGTCGAATTGCCCGAGCTAGTACCTCAAGTACAATATTGAAAAGATAAGGAGAAAGGGGGCAGCCTTGTCTGGTCCCTGATTTCAGTGGGATTGCTTCAAGTTTCTCTCCATTTAGTTTGATGTTGGCTACCGGTTTGCTGTATATTGCTTTTACTATGTTTAGGAATGGGCCATGAATTCCTGTTCTCTCCAAGACTTTAAGCATGAAAGGATGCTGAATTTTGTCAAATGCTTTTTCAGCATCCAATGAAATGACCATGTGGTTTTGTTCTTTGAGTTTGTTTATGTAGTGGATTGTATTGATGGATTTCCGTATATTGAACCAACCCTGCATTCCCGGGATAAAGCCTACTTGATCATGGTGGATGATCGTTTTGATGTGTTCTTGGATTCGGTTGGCAAGAATTTTATTGAGTATTTTTGCATCGATGTTCATAAGGGAAATTGGTCTGAAATTCTCTTTCTTTGTTGGATCTTTGTGTGGCTTTGGTATCAGCGTAATTGTGGCTTCGTAGAAGGAATTGGGTAGTGTTCCTTCTGTTTCTATTTTGTGGAATAGTTTGAAGAGTATTGGTGTTAACTCTTCTTTGAAGGTCTGGTAGAATTCTGCACTGAAACCATCTGGTCCTGTGCTTTTTTTGGTTGGAAGACTTTCTATGAGTCCTTCTATTTCTTTAGGCTTTATGGGACTGTTCAGATGGTCTAGTTGGTCCTGATTTAATTTTGGTATTTGGTATCTGTCAAGGAAATTGTCCATTTCCTCCAGATTCTCCAGTTGTGTTGAGTATAGGCTCTTGTAGTAGGATCTGATGATTTTTTGGATTTCCTCAGTTTCCGTTGTTATATCTCCCTTTTCATTTCTAAGTTTGTTAATTTGGATACTTTCTCTGTGCCCTTTGGTCAGTCTGGCTAAGGGTTTATCTATCTTGTTGATTTTCTCAAAGAACCAGCTCCTGGTTTTGTTGATTTTTTGTATGGTTCTCTTTGTTTCTACTTGATTGATTTCGGCCCTGAGTTTGATGATTTCCTGCCTTCTACTCCTCCTGGGTGAAATAGCTTCTTTTTGTTCTAGGGCTTTCAGGTGTGTCATTAAGCTGGTAATGTATGCTCTCTCCGTTTTCTTTTTAGAGGCACTCAGGGCTATGAGTTTTCCTCTTAGCACTGCTTTCATTGTGTCCCATAGATTTGGGTATGTTGTGTTTTCATTTTCATTGTGTTCTAAAAAGTCTTTAATTTCTTTCTTTATTTCTTCCTTGACCAAGGTATCATTGAGTAGAGTATTGTTCAATTTCCACGTGTATGTGGGTTTTCTATTGTTTCTGTTGCTATTGAAGACCACTTTTACTCCATAGTGATCAGATAGGAGGCATGGGATTAGTTCGATCTTCTTATATTTTTTGAGGTCTGTCTTTTGACCAATTATATGGTCGATTTTGGAGAAGGTACCATGAGGTGCTGAAAAAAAGGTATATTCTTTTGTTTTAGGATAGAATGTTCTATATATATCTGTTAAATCTAATTGGTCCAAAGCTTCAATTAGTTTCATTGTGTCCTTGTTTAGTTTCTGTTTTCCTGATCGGTCCATTGAGGAAAGTGCAGTGTTGAAGTCACCCACAATTATTGTGTTAGGTGCAATGTGTGCTTTGAGTTTTAATAAAGTTTCTTTTATGAAAGAGGGTGCCCTTGCATTTGGAGCATAGATGTTCAGGATTGAGAGTTCTTCTTCTTGTATTTTTCCTTTGACCAGCAAGAAGTGTCCCTCAGAGTCTCTTTTGATGACTTTGGGTTGAAAGTCAATTTTATCTGATATTAAAATGGCTACTCCAGCTTGTTTCCTGAGACCATTTGCTTGTAAAATTGTCTTCCAGCCTTTTACTCTAAGGTAGTGTTTGTGCTTCTCTTTGCTTTAAAGTATATACTCATTTTCCATAAGCTATCATTTTAAAATTTTAAGAAAGTTTGCTTATTTTATTTTATGTGTTTGAATGATTGCCTGCATTTGTGAATGTGTATTACATTCATTCCTGGTTTCAGCAAGGGTCAGACGGTCTTGGATTCCCTGGAAATGGAGTTACTATAGATATTTGTGAGCACCAGGTGGGGACTGTGAACCTGAACCCTAGTCCTCTGCAAGAGCAACAAGTGCTCTTAATTCTTGAGCCATTTCTCCACCCTACTCCCTATCCATATTTTCCAATCTCAAATGCCTAGGAACCTGTGGATATTCCATATTTGCAGCAAAGTCATCTGAACAACCCCTTGCATCTGATCTGATGCTGGGTGATGCATTGCATCTGTCAAGTTGTGAGTTTTGCATATGACAATTCACAAAATCAATAGTTCTCAAGTGATCTATACTAAAAGAAGATGTTTGATGCTTTTCAAAGGTAAAGAGGCAAAAAGACTTTCTCACCTTTTCATGTCTTTGTCTGCCTTGCAAAGAAAACATTTTAAGAACATTTGCTGTTCTTGCATACCAAGGAAAAATACTAGATACTGGGTTATTGCAGCTGCTATAATGCATTACAACTACAGAAAGTCTTTCATGTGAATCTTCAAAGTGATCACATTTATAGCACTAAATTTGAATCTTTATGTTCTGAATAAGAAAACAAAATTGAAGACACTCAGGGACTTACCTATAATTACAGACACCAGAGGGAAATAGAATCTCAGAGTGTCCTGTCATGCAGATTTTTGCTGACTATAGGATAGGCAGAATTTCTTATTCAAATATGAAAATGTGTAATAAATTATTATGGAAAGGCAGTTATTTTATTATTAATGGTATTTTGTTTTATTATTGCTGGTAGTTTTGTTTTGAATTTACACTGCCATAGGTTTACATTGTAGAAGCGTAGTCTCCAGGTTCTGATGATATCTGAGAGACTCTGGGACCTTTAGGTGATGGGGCCTCACTGGTAGAAGCAGCTCAGTAAAGACTAGCCTTTAAAGGTGATGCTGGCCTCCTATTTTCTGTCTGTCTCCCTCCTTCCCGGTCACAAAAGAACAGCCTCAAAAACTTCCTCCATTATGAACTGAACTATACTGGCAAGTCTAACACCTCCTAGAAACATGAATACAAACAAATCTTTCTTCCCTTAGGCTGTTTCTATTGGAAGTCTGTCCACACAGCCTTCCAAAAAGTGACTATTACTAAACGGGATGTTTATATTCTTCCCAAACCCATTCAGTGACATTTAATAATCCTCAATGTGATGGCATTACGAGGTAGAGTCTTTGGGGTATGTTCTTCACAAGGTTAAAATCTCCAATATCAGAAAACATATTCACTGCGTAAAGACACAGCAAGAAAATAGCCATCTATGAAGCTGATCTGTCTGCCTTGATCATGGGCTTACTAGTCTCAGACTGGGTGAAATACATTTCTGTTTGTATAATCCACTTAGTCTATTGGGACTAGGATCCTTTCCTGTTACAATACAGATCATTCCAGAGTCTGTGATTATGTCAAATCCTGTGGCTAGAATGCTTTTCCACTAGACATTTTCCAGTAGACACCACAGCAATTGTGATTGGAGACTGAGTTTTCCAGAAGTTTAAGAAAATTTGAGAATATAGGGGAAAGTGCATTTTCTGTGATTGGATATGTCCAGCCCTCTGTCAAAGCCTTGCTCATCTGCCTGTGGACCTATTTACTGAAAGTATCACATTTGAGAATGAGGTATTTTGAGAGGATATAAAATTACTATGGAAACTGCTACATCCTTTTCTATCCTCTTTACTTCCCCACTAGCACCAAGAGAAAACTTCCTCTGCCAGAAAACCATGAGATGAATGTCCACATTCTTTTTTTTCTCAATTTTTGAAATTGAGTATCTTCTTCATTTACATTGCCAATGGTAAAACCTTTCCCAATTTCCCCCCTCCCCAAAGCCCCCCTCCCCAATGATTCCCTACCCCTCCTCCCACCCCCTCCCTCCATGTATATGCCCCTCTACCCAACACAGTCCCACTTCCTCCCCAACTTCCCCCCCCCCCATCTGTTTCCCTTTGTTGTGGCCTCTATTGAGCCTTTACCTGACCAAAGACCACTCCTCCCACTAATGCCCAAAAAGGCATTCCTCTGACACATTTTTGGCTGGAACCATGTATACATCTTGGTTGATGGTTCAGTCCCTGGGAGTCTTGGGGTGTCTGGGTGTCCAAAGTCGTTGTTCTTCCCATGGGGCTATATACAGCTTCAGCTCCTCTGGACCACCCTCCAGATCCTCCGTTGGGGGAATGTTCACATTCTTTTTTTTTTTTTTTGCATTTATATCTTTTATTTAGAGTGACAAGAACATTATTGAACTTTATCTTCTTTTTTTTATATCTTTTTATTTACATTGCAAATGATTTCCCCTTTTTTGGGTCCCCACTCCCCACAAGTCCCATAAGCCCTCTTCTGTCCCCCTATTCTTCCATCTACCCCTTCCCACTACCCCTATACTCTTGCACTGAGTCTTTCCAGAACCAGGGGCCACTCCTCCATTCTTTTTGGACATCATTTAATGTGTGGATTATATCCTGGGTATTCAAAGTTTCTAGGCTAATATCCACTTATCAGTGAGTGCATACCATGATTGATCTTTTGAGACTGGGTTACCTCACTTAGTATGATGTTCTCCAGCTCCATCCATTTGTCTAAGAATTTCATGAATTCATTGTTTCTAATGGCTGAATAGTACTCCATTGTGTAAATATACCACGTTTTTTGTATCCATTCCTCCGCTGAAGGACATCTAGGTTCTTTCCAGCTTCTGGCTATTACAAATAGGGCTGCTATGAACATAGTGGAGCATGTGTCCTTATTGCATGCTGAAGAATCCTCTGGATATATGCCCAGGAGTGGTATAACAGGGTCCTCAGGAAGTGACATGCCCAGTTTTCTGAGGAACCGCCAGACTGATTTCCAAAGTGGTTGCACCATCTTGCAATCCCACCAGCAGTGGAGGAGTGTTCCTCTTTCTCCACATCCTCGCCAACACCTGCTGTCTCCTGATTTTTTGACCTTAGCCATTCTGACTGGTGTGAGGTGAAATCTCAGGGTTGTTTTGATTTGCATTTCCCTAATTATTAATGATGTTGAACATTTCTTAAGGTGTTTCTCAGCTCTCTGAAGTTCTTTATGTGAAAATTCTTTGTTTAGCTCCGTACCCCACTTTTAATGGGGTTATTTGGATCTCTGGGTTCTACTTTCTTGAGTTCTTTGTATATATTAGATATTAGCCCTCTGTCGTATTTAGTGTTGGTGAAGATTCTTTCCCAGTCTGTTGGTTGACGTTTTGTCCTTTTGACGGTGTCCTTTGCCTTACAGAAACTTTGTAGTTTTATGAGGTCCCATTTGTCAATTCTTGATCTTAGAGCATAAGCTATTGGTGTTCTATTCAGGAACTTTTCCCCTGTGCCCATGTCCTCCAGGGTCTTCCCCAGTTTTTTTTTTTTTCAATTAGTTTCAGTGTGTCAGGTTTTATGTGGAGGTCCTTGATCCATTTGGATTTGAGCTTGGTACAAGGAGATAAGAATGGATCGATGCGCATTCTTCTGCATGCTGACCTCCAATTGAACCAGCACCATTTATTGAAAAGACTATCTTTTTTCCACTGGATGCTTTCAGCCCCTTTGTTGAAGACCAAGTGACCATAGGTGTGTTGGTTCATTTTAGTTTTAGCTATCCCGGGTTTTTTGTTATTCCAGATGAATTTGAGAATTGCTCTTTCTAGACCATCTAAACAGACCCATAACCCCTAAAGAAATAGTAGGGGTCATAGATAGGCTTCCAACCAAAAAAAGCACAGGACCAGATGGTTTCAGTGCAGAATTCTATCAGACCTTCAAAGAAGACTTAACACCAACACTCTTCAAACTCTTCCACCAAATAGAAACAGAAGGATCACTACCCAACTCCTTCTTTGAAGCCACTATTACACTGATACCAAAACCACACAAAGACCCAACTAAGAAAGAGAATTTCAGGCCAATTTCCCTTATGAATATCGATGCAAAAATACTAAATAAAATTCTTGCCCACCGAATCCAAGAACACATCAAAACGATCATCCACCATGATCAAGTAGGCTTCATCCCAGGGATGCAGGGATGGTTCAATATACAGAAATCCATAAATGCTATCCACTACATAAACAAACTCAAAGAAAAAAACCACATGATCATTTCATTAGATGCTGAAAAAGCATTTGACAAAAATCAGCATCCTTTCATGCTAAAAGTCTTGGAAAGGACAGGAATTCAAGGCCCATATCTAAACATAGTAAAAGCAATATACAGCAACCTGGTAGCCAACATCAAACTAAATAGAGAGAAACTTGAAGCAATCCCACTAAAATCAGGGACTAGACAAGGCTTCCCCCTCTCTCCATATCTTTTCAATATAGTTCTTGAAGTCCTAGCTAGAGCAATTAGACAACAGAAGGAAGTCAAAGGGATACAAATTGGAAAGGAAGAAGTCAAATTATCACTATTTGCAGATGATATGATCGTATACTTAAGTGACCCTAAAAACTCTACTAGAGAACTCCTACAGCTGATAAACAACTTCAGCAAAGTGGCTGGCTACAAAATCAACGCAAGCAAATCAGTAGCCTTTATATATTCAAAGGATAAGCAGACTGAGAAAGAAATTAGGGAAATGACCCCCTTCACAATAGCTACAAACAACATAAAGTATCTTGGGGTGACTCTAACCAAACAAGTGAAAGACCTATATGACAAGAACTTCAGATCTCTGAAGAAGAATGTTCACATTCTTGAACCCAAATAAACGTTCCCTTCCTTTATGTTAACTGTAAAAGTAACTTTTATTTTCTAGATATAATTGCTCTCTCAGAGACTTACTGCTGAATAAGCCCACCTTTTCTGGTTCTAGTTCTTTCTGAACTCTGGCTGGCTGATTCAACTCAGCTGTCTTGGCCCAAACTCCTCTACAAGGTGAATGATTCGAACTGTCTTCTCTCAGCTTCTCACTGAATCACTTTGCATGGCCTCAAACTAACTCTGGCAATCTGTCCCAGTTTTCTGCTTCCTCATTCTCTCACTCACTCTGTCTTCAACTGCAACCCTTCTCTGTAAAACTCCAGGTAAACTGCTCTCTCTCTCTCTCTCTCTCTCTCTCTCTCTCTCTCTCTCTCTCTCTCTCTCTCTCTCTCTCTCTCTCTCTCTCTTCCCAAATAGCTACTCTTACCTGTGCATTCTGGTGAGAGTTGGCTTATCCTATCTCTGTCTACTTCTGACTACTTCTGTCAGAACTTTATCTGATTTGTCACTTTGTCTGTCCTTAATTATACATGCTACTTCCTAACACAACTGCTTCCTTATACATTCCAACCTATCACACAGACCTGGAAGGTCTTAGGATTGACCTAGAAGGTCAAGGATCCCTTGCCAAAGCAGCCATGTTGCTGGATTAATGTTCCTCTACAGTTAACTATCTTAGGTATTTTGTCAGAATGACAGAAAACTGAATACAATATTCATAGACTGGAAGAAAAGCCCATGAAGTCAAACTGATAAATATCTAATCTCATATCTATAAAATGTAGCATTTTAATATCTTGCCAAATACAGCTTAGTTAATAGCATTATTCATACGATCTGTAAAGTAAACTTTAATATCAGGGCCAGGTACATCATAAGGAAGATATCAGATACTTCCAAGTATCTATTACAGATCCTAAACACCCACTTCTTTCCATCTCACCTAAAGACAGCTGTTTGTGGGTCAAATGCCAGTTCTCAGGGAGACTGATTGCTGTTGTGATTTCTTTTTGCCACAGGCTAATCAGTTATCATTTGATTCTCTTGATTCCAGCAATTATTCAGAGTACTGGATTAGAGTGTTCTATTTTGCTTGTCTTTGGTATTATTCATTTTTGTATTTAGAGAAATGGACTGGAAAGTAGGTATCCTCTGGAAGTTTGATGAACTAAACTTTTCAGCTCAGGACGTAAAATTCTTCCTGCATGGTGCTATTTTTTGAAATCTATTTATAGTTAAACTGAGAATGCTTTTAGTCTTGGAAAGCATACTGCTTTTTCTGGATCCTTTCACATACTTTGCTGTTCTTAGTATTGCTTAAGCCCTAGTGTAGTAAAAACATACTCAACCCTTTAAATGTTGATGATGAAATGACTAAGCTGTAATTTCCAAAGTTTCTTCTCTACTCATTCCTCTTTTCCACTTCTTTTGACCACAATAAAATACTTTGTCCCCAGGTTTTACTACTGAATCCATCAATACAGGACTTTTTATTAAGTACCATTTTGGAAAGTGCTGAGAAAATGGCTGAATCAGTAATGAGTCCTCCTGGTAATTACCCTGGAAGTCAAGTAAAAGGCCCCAGGAGTAGGGGGTTCTTAAAGGTGATTGTCATCCTCTGAGACGAACAGTTGCCACCTCCACCTTCAGGAGTGCAGCTGTGCCAACTAGCAAAGGATCAGCCCAGCCTAGGTTTGTTGTCTGTTTATATCCCCTCATAGAGGGGTAGAAATTGTTACCCACTGGTCCTCACCTGAGTCAACAGCTCCTCCAGGCTACCCTAATTGTGAAACCTCAGGGAAGGACTGGACTATAGTATATAGGTTGGGGGTAAACCAAAGGCATTTTCTTTGTGGGTATAGAAAAGGCATCAACCCTGCTGCTTAAAGACTTCACTGTGGAGCATTTTTGGCAAAATGCCACACCTTATCTATGTTCTGTAAGTCCAGTAACAAAAACTAGTGCCCAGTTTTTTGTGGGCATTGGGAATTTAGGAAGAAGTGTAGACATCACTGATGTTCCCCCCCCCCTCCTACCCACACAGGAAGGAATTTTAGCAAGAGGTACACTATGTTTGCCTGTAATCCCAACACTGAATGTGCAACAACTCTGGTTGTCCAGTGTGGCAACACATACTTTCATTCAGTGATCTATCTTGTGGTCCCAGAAGTCACTTTTCTTTGGGGTTATTTATATTAAAACAAAAACAAAAACAACAGCAACAACAAAAACAACGTTTCAAGGTGTTCTTTCATTTGAATCTTTCTGCATTTTATTTATAATTCTATGATATTGGTTTTCAGTTTCAGTGGGAGGGAAGGAGAGGATGCTTATCTTAGCACCTAATATTTTTACACTTCCACATTGTTAGCATTCCTTCTAGCCTCTGCCTCACAGTTATCTAGTAACAGCCAGGTATGCCTGACTCACTATTAAAGGGGCTCCTGTCCTCATTCTCTTTTCCACTTATCTTCTTACACACTTTCTCCCTGTCCCCTCTCCCTCTCTCTCCCTCCTCTCCCCTCTCCCTCCTTGTGCTCCTGGCTGCTTTCTCTCTCTCTCTCTCTCTCTCTCTCTCTTTCTTTCTCTCTCCCCATCCTTTCTTTATCTCTACTCCATCCTTAACTCCCTTTCTCTTGCCCCAAATAAATTCTATTCCACACTATATCCATCATATAACCTCAAGGGGAAGGGATGCCTCCAAAAGGACTCAAGAAGCTCCCCCCTTCCCACCTCACCACACTGTGCCTCTACCAAACATATCATGTATCATTTTTCTATAAAACACAACACACATATGTGATTAATTACAGCTATGTGCAGCAGATGTCCAGCATAAGCTGGGTCATTTACTGTATAATTACACCTTTTAGATGAAGCTTGGATCTATTGCTGTGATTTTCCATGGACTGCTGCTGTTCTTAGCCTGACGAGAATTCAGTCCCCCTCATCCTGTGCCAGGAGATATTACTTCACGGATGAGGAGAGAGGAGTGGAAACCAGCTTGAAGAAAAATCATTCTTATAGCAGGAGGAAAGGTACTTGAGGGCCGTTAAAAGGGAGAAAACTGTCAAATAACACCATGAACAGCCCCACCCCCAATAAATTCCATTTCACAGACAGTGAATTGGACAGTGTGCATGGTGATAGGTCGCACACGCCACAGGAGTAAGTTTTCAAGAAGTTCTTCATAGTGGGAAACAAAATACTGTAGATAACCTCACAAAACATGAGTATTTTTACCTGTTACCCCATGGGAAACCAGAACACAGCATCTATAAAAAGATAAACAGTAGAAAAATCCACAGTATAACATTTGCTTTATCTTCTATTTTACTATATGAGCATAAAATTTAGAAGATGTGCTAGTTTTTCTATATGGGTAATTGTTATTAGAGGAAATAATAACATTTTATAATTTGATTGCCTTTGTGTGTATGACAGCATTTTAATACAGACTTGCAAAAACAAAAAAAAAAAACAAAAAACAAAAAACAAACAAACAAAATAACCCAAAGCATTACAGTAAAAATATTCACATTCTTTTATTGAGTGATACGTTTCACATGTGACTGGTAATTTTGGTCCCATGCCACCTTCGTGGAAATCTTTTTTCAATGATAGGTGACAAATGAAGAAACTCACAGAATGGTTTTCTTCTTGTTCTGGAGAGTTCAGGAACCCTAGTATAAGTGAAACGGTTTGAAACTGAGGGTTATTGTCCATGTTTTGCTCATGTGTTCTAGACATTTAGTCAGTGAATTGTTGAGAGGTCTTCCAACCTTTTACCACACACCCATAATTTCAATCTAAATCCAAATACTTACCTGTCCATATGATAACCCTGTCATTGGTCCCATTGGCACCATTATCCTTTATCCCAAATGATTTACACTTTAAGAAACCAAGTTCTCTTTTTAAAATAATAATAATAATAATAATAACAATAAAAATATAAAAAAAAAACCTTTGTGTCCTGCAATCTTCCTTGCTAAAATAACCTCCATGGACTTTCTGAACACCACATACAATATTACATGTTTCTTATAAAGAAAGACACCATGTCCTTCACTAAATTGCTTTCAGTCTTCTAATTTTATTTCCATGTTTCTTTGTGCTCTCATTCTCTTAGATATAACTAGAAATAGGATTGCCAAGCCATCTAATCGCTTCATAGTTAGTATCTGAGTAAGTGCCGGTATTTCCCAAAGCAGACACAATATTTATTTTACATTCTCAGTAATGAGAAAGGGTGTCCTTACTTCCTAGGGTTGTAAATAATATTTAGTATTTTGGGACTTTTAAATTCCAGGCAATCTAGTTTATAAGGAGTAGTAGCCCCTGGTTTCAGTCTGGGTTTTTCTGCTAAATAATTACATCAAGAATCTTTTCGATTGTTTATTCGCCATTTGGGCCCAGAAGTTCTACCACCAAAATGACTCAGGCATTAAATTGTCAGTTATAGGATTATCCTGTTAGAAAATGTGCTGAACACGGCAGTCTCATCACTCTGGAAAATTCTCCAATGAGAAAAACAGTGATTACTCTATGTGGTAGGGTTCCTTCAGTGGAAACATGAACAGAACAAGCAGAGCAAGGGGTAGGTCCACTTCAAGTTAGACCACAGAGGAGCAATGGGAATACTCCCCTCAGACTTACTACAATATGTAGCGCATAATAGATTCGGGTGGCATCATTAATTGTGAAAGAAATTTCAAGAATACCTTAAAGTGTCTATTTAAAATAAATATAAAATATAGATGTTTTCAAGCAGGTAGAAGTCTAGAATATTTGCTGGCTTTAGATAGATACTTGTTAAAGTGATCGTACAGACAGGGACCAGGGTATGGTACAAAACTGAAATTAGGAACTCTCCACAAATAAAGACTGACACAAAATCATGGAAACAATAATTTTTTCATATTTTAAAGTTTTCTAACATAAAATGCAAAATGGGATATGATATAGAGTTTTGACACTGTAGAGATTTATAAAATATTACAAAACAGCATTTACAAGGGAAGAAATGCGATTTTAAGGTGCCCACCAATAAAATGGCATTTGAAAGTTGTAAAAAGTAGATAATGCAACATTTTAAATTCTACAATTACGACTTGAAATAATATAATGTATACCAAAATACATAAAAATTCTTTAAAATAAAAGATTGTATCAATTTTTAAAAATCTTGCACAATAAGGCTGCTATGAACATAGTGGAGCATGTGTCTTCAATGCATGCCGGGGAATCCTCTGGGTACATGCCCAGGAGTGGTAAAGCAGGGTCCTCTGGAAGTGTCACGTCCAGTTTTCTGAGGAACCACCAGACTGACTACCATAGTGGTTGTACCAGCTTGCATTCCCACCAGCAGTGGAGGAGTGCTCCTCTTTCTCAGCATCCTCACCAACACCTGCTGTCTCCTGAGTTTTTAACCTTAGCCATTCTGACTGGTGTGAGGTGAAATTTTGGGGTGTTTTGATTTGCATTTCCCTAATGACTAATGATGTTAAACATTTATTAAGGTGCTTCTCAGCCATCCGAATTTCTTCAGGTGAAAATTCTTTGTTTAGCTCTGTACCCCATTTTTAATAGGGTTATTTGGTTCCCTGGAGTCTAACTTCTCGAGTTCTTTGTATATATTGGATATTAGCCCTCTATCGGATGTAGGGTTGGTGAAGATCTTTTCTCATTTTGTTTGGCATACCCTTTTGACGGTATCCTTTGCCTTACAGAAACTTTGTAATTTTATGAGGTCCCATTTGTTAATTCTTGATCTTAGAGCATAAGCTATTGGTGTTCTGTTCAGGAACTTTTCCCCTGTGCCCATGTTCTCAAGGGTCTTCCCCAATTTCTTTTCTTTCAGTTTCAGTGTGTCTGGTATTTTGTGGAGGTCCTTGATCCACTTGGAGTTGAGCTTGTACGAGGAGGTAAGAATGGATCAATTTGCAACCCCACCAGCAGTGGAGGAGTGTTCCTCTTTCTCCAAATCCTCGCCAGCACCTGTTTTCTCCTGAGTTTTTGATCTTGACTGGTGTGAGGTGAAATCTCAGGGTTGTTTTGATTTGCATTTCCCTAATGACTAATGATGTTGAACATTTTTTAAGATGCTTCTCAGCCATCTGAAATTCTTCAGGTGAAAATTTGTTTAGCGCTGTACCCCATTTTTTAATAGGGTTATTTGGTTTTCTGGGGTCTAACTTCTAGAGTTCTTTGTATATATTGTATATTAGCCCTCTGTCAGATGTAGGATTGGTGAAAATCTTTTTCCAATTTGTTGATTGCCGCTTTGTCCTTTTGATGGTATCCTTTGCCTTACAGAAGCTTTGTAGCTTTATGAGGTCCCATTTGTCAATTCTTGATCTTAGAGCATAGGCTATTGGTGTTCTGTTCAGAAACTTACTCCCTGTGCCCATGTCCTCAAGGGTCTTTCCCAGTTTCTTTTCTATTAGTTTCAGTGTGTTTGGTTTTATGTGGAGGTCCTTGATCCACTTGGAGTTGTGTTTAGTACAAGGAGATGAAGATGGATCAATTCACATTCTTCTGCATTCTGACCTCCAGTTGAACCAGCACCATTTGTTGAAAGGCTATCTTTTTCCCACTGGATGTTTTCAGCTCCTTTGTCAAAGATCACATGGCCATAGGTGTGTGGGTTCATTTCTGGATCTTCAATCCTATTCCATTGATCCACTTGCCTGACACTGTACCAATACCATGCAGTTTTAAACACTATTGTTCTGTAGTATTGCTTGAGGTCTGGGATACTGATTCCTCCAAAATTTCTTTTGTTGGCGGTTCCTCAGAAAACTGGGCATGACACTTCCGGAGGACCCTGCTATACCACTCCTGGGCATATACCCAGAAGAGTCTCCAGAATGTAATAAGGATACACGCTCCACTATGTTCATAGTAGCCCTATTTATAATAGCCAGAAGCTGGAAAGAACCCAGGTGTCCCTCAATGGATTAATGGATACAAAAAATGTGGTATATATACACATTGGAGTATTATTCAGCCATTAGAAACAATGAATTCATGAAATTCTTAGACAAATGGGTGGAGCTGGAGAACATCATACTAAGTGAGGTAACCCAGTCTCAAAAGATCAATCATGGTATGCACTCACTGATAAGCGGATATTAGCCTAGAAACTTGGATCACCCAAGTCATAATCCACATATCAAATGATGCTCAAAGAAGAATGGAGGAGTGGTCCCTGGCTCTGGAATGGCTCAGTGCAGCAGTATAGGGCAAAACCATAACAGGGAAGTGGGAAGGGGTGGATGGGGGAATAGGGGGAGGGTAGGGGGCTTATGGGACTTTTGGGGAATGAGGAGCCAGGAAAGGGGAAATCATTTGAAATGTAAATAAAAATATATCAGGGAAAAATATATCTAATAAAAAAAAGAATGGATCAATTCACATTCTTCTGCATGCTGACCTCCAATTGAACCAGCACCATTTGTTGAAAAGGCTATCTTTTTTACACTGGATGTTTTCTGCTCCTTTGTTGAAGATCAAGCCAGAAGCTGGAAAGAATCCAGATGTCCCTCAATGGAGGAATGGATAAAGAAAATGTGGTATATTTACACAATGAAATACTACTCAGCAATTAAAAACAATAAATTCATGAAATTTTTAGATAAATGGTTGGAACTGGAAAATAACATCCTAAGTGAGGTAACCCAATCACAAAAGAATACATATGGAATGCAATCACTGATAAGTGGATATTAATTAGCCCAGAAGCTCTGAATTCTCAAGACACAATTAGCATACCAAATGATTCCCTGGTCCTGGAAAGGCTTGATCTAGCATCATAGGGTAGTACCAGGACAGAGAAATGGGAGGGGCAGGTGATTGGGGAATGGGTGGAGAGAAGAGGAGGGGAGGAACTGGGAAAGGGGAAAGCATTTAGAATGTAAACAAAGAATATAGAAAATAAAAAAATTCAACTGAAATTAAAAATGCTTGCACAATTAGTAAAGACCTATTGCCATTACTAAATATCAGGCATGATCGCAAAGTGCAAGATTTTTATGTACATTGTTAATTTTAAAGCCAATTAACTCATCTTTTCATGCTGTAAGTATTCTGAAGAGCCAAATAGTGACTCAAACTAAGAATAACATAGTAAACAATTGTGTGGAAAACACTAGATGTACACTTCTCAGCCATTGCAAACATCGCATTGGAAGCTAGGAGTCTTTCAGCTTAAACAAAGAGCAGTGAGTTGGATTCTCCTACTTGACATTCCTTATTCTGGCAGGAAAGTAATAAACTTGCATTATGAAATCACTTCCTAGGCTATCATCTTTCAAATACACTATCAAAAATCTAGACAGTGTAAAGAACAGAAGAGCTCCCGGCAAAAAAATTGTAACGTTATATATTCTAGCTTTAATGAGAAAAAAATACCGTTGTTTCTTTGCTCCTCCTATGGTTCTTTAATTTAATGATACCTTGGATCCAAAAGACAAAAGGAAACTACATGTGTGCTTTCAGTGACTCCTATAATACTTAATTCCCACGAAACACAAAGCTGTTTAATTCTCATTTACTTTGCTCTGTTTCCAGCCTCTCTCTGAACACGGAACACTCTGATAACAATGCAAAGAAACACACCGACCGCTGACCCTTCCCTTATATGAACTGCTTTGTCTACATTTATTTTCCTTTCAGGAGAGGGAATGAGCAGACACAAGGCTGGTTTCCTGAGACCTTTTCCCATCCTCCTCTGTTTGTTTTGGGTTCTGCCTCTTAATGCTGAATTAGATCAAAGCGCCTCCAAAGCTTTGTCTTTCTCATTGTGTTTCTAGTCATCGTGGGATAGAGGCTGAGGAAGAGGAACAGGCATGTTTGAAGAGGCGACCATAGTATCTCTATTGCATCAATTGTGGTAAGAGCTAAGTTGTGTAGGAAGGATATCTACCTATTGTGGAAGGTTTTTCTCTGATGTAAGACAAAAGCAATCATTTGGAGGTAGGCTTTTGTAGGAAGGTAGCCTCTCTGTGAAGTACACAAGGTGGGTGGGTCTGAAGTTAAGGCAGGGTGTCTCAAATGGGAATTAAATTGAAAAACCTTAAAATATAAAAGACCATGCACTTAAACAGCCGTAACACTGGATAGTTTGTAGTTACTGGGCCAACAGCTAAGTGGGCAGAAATGCAAAGACTTCAAAAACTATAGAGTGTAGTTTACTAGAGTTGCCGAGAGTTAAATATTTAATGCTCTTGAAAAAAATCAGTGAAATGAATTTGGGAAAATCTCTAATTTGTATTATCCTCATTCTTGGGTCATAAATTAGTCTTCATCATTTTGTGTGTGTGTGTATGTGTGTGTGTGTGTGTGTGTGTGTGAACATCTAAAGTTTTAAATGAAAATGTTAAATATTTAATTTTCATTAATAATGCAACCTAACATTTCTGATTGTGACATAAATTATCAAATATTCTTGAAAAGCGAAATTCCAATGTCGCCTTCTAGTAGCAGGCTTTATTTCATCCTCTACCTCTCTTCCTATTTTTATTATCCTCCTTTATCCATCATAGTTTCTTTCTATCCTGGTTATCAGATCCCCCCACAGTGTAGCTTTTATTCCGTATGTATAGAATATATGTAGGATAGAATTTTATTTAGTCTTGAACATGCTGTTTACCTGCCTGGATATGATAGATATCATTTGAATTTTTCTTCTTTGGTAAGCATATATGCGTGCATTTTTACGTGTGTGTGGGCACATGTGTGTGCACGTTTGTGGAGGTATGAGTTTGATATATGATGTCATTTTCAACTACTCTCTTCTTCAATGATTGAAGTATGATCTTCTAATTGAACCTAAGACTCATCCAAATGACTGATGTGATTAGCCAGCTTGCTCCAGGGATCTCCCGAACTTGGGAATCACATGTAGACTGCCACGCCCACTTGTCATTTGTGAGTGCTCATAAAATTCCCGTCCTCACACTTGCTCAGCAAGCATTTTAACCACAGGCCCATCTCCAGAGCTCTTCATATAAATACTTATTCATGTCATTTCAGTTGGAAATTGTTACTACTTTTCAGGCATACTGAAGGAAATCATTAAGGGTTCTGATATTAATGTAATAATAATGTTGAACTCTCATGTCTGCTTTAACTTGGCATTCAATTATTGTAAAAATAGACTTCTTGAGCAATTTAATAATGAATGTTATTAAGAGACCTTTATAATAACACAGTTCCAGGTTTTATACATTTAGTTCTCTGGATGTATGTACCTGAAACAAAAGTTTATAAGAAACCTCATATGCACCTCTGAATGTTTCATCACAGAGTAAATATTAATAAAGCTAGTCACATGAACTTTTCATAACAAGTTTCTCTAGGTTTTTTATGTCGAATCCTTTATAAGTAACAAATAAGATAATATATGTGTGAAGAATGGATGAAAAATTTGAGGAACCTGAAAAGCTTCATTTTTCTGACATTTTCTTCTTCTGCAGCCATAGCCCTGCTTGTACTAACACCGGAAGTTTGTATTTTTTATTATATTATATTCTACACAATTCAAAATTTATTTCCAACACATATAATATATAAACTATTAAATTCGAACAGTGACAGTTTGTTTTGTCTCATATATCAATTCTTTATAGAGTGAATGCCTTTATACACTTTAGCCAGTTCTACACATCAAATCTTGAAGCAAATCCAATGTGAAAGCACTCAGAGATGGGATATTGAAGGGTAATTTAAGCCAAGTAAATTTATTAGGATGATCATAGCTGCTCTCTCATAATAGGAGATGCCAATTCCTCAATCCAACACTACAGAAAGATACCCTGTGGAATGGAGCTCTCCTGAAAGCCAGGATGTCTAATAATGGAGCAAACTTGTTCATTCTCTTAATTTTGGACTCATTGGCTTCTAAAGGACAATAGTTCTAAAGAAGATAGTCTTCTCTTCTTTGAGTCATAAAGTCTGTGTTATTTTGTTATAGAAACAAGAGGTGAGGAAAACTGCATTTGTGTTTCAGGTGATTGTAATGGTTTCTACCAGCAGAAGCTGTTTTGGACACATTTATGGGCGAAAGGGGATATCTTAAAAGGAGATCAAGAAGTGCACAAAATTAAAGGGAAGTCAGGATGACCAGAACCTGCAAAGGTTCCACAGGTTTGCTCGGCATCAAGCATGAAGTTAAAATTGGGTCATCGCTCAGGGATTTCCATTAAACACCCAACCACTCTCCAGTTTCATGTACGAGGCTAGTTGTCACCAGAAAGAAGGTAATTTTGTTTAGTTGAGTTGGTATATCAGAACTTGCTAAAATCGACTTTAAAAGGAATTTCAGCCACAATTGTCCTTAATTTTGCCATCTTCCAGTTTTATTTGTAACATAACTATGGCATTTTAACTGAAACGGGAGATGGCGGAAAAGAACCAGTTTAAAGAGAAGAAGTCTGGTCCATATGCTTCTGCAGCAAGTGCTCTTACACACTGGGCCATCTTGTCATCCCTTAACTCCATCGTTTGAAAGGCTAAACTTTTCAGTATGTAACTTTTTCAATTTGAAAGGAAAATCTTTAGAAATTATGAAAATGATATTTGTGTAAAAACACCTAAGTTGGAAAACTAGGGCATCGCTAATATGTCTGAAAAGTTTTTTTTTTTTTTTTTAAGTTCCATCCCTAAACCTGTAGCCCTGAGCATGGCCTTCAGAGGTTATGTGGTTTTTTAACGCTCACTCTCTTCACTATGCTTTGAGATTGTCAAGAGTGAATGTAGTTGTACTGTATTTATTTTCATTCTCATATATTGTCATCTTTACATTTTTGAAGTGTATGTAAAGCTAACTGGCAGTTGTTTGGTTTACTATATGGAATCTGTATGAGTACAGTTCCTGAAAGACTTGATAAGTGAACCATGGAGTACACACATACTATCAGCAAGAATGAACAGTCTCGCTGCTTCTTTTCCTTGGTCTTGTCAACATTTTCTATATGTCCCATCCTTGAAAATTGCTGTATTTGTCCACTCAGACCATTAACTGCAAAAATGCCATACACTGAGAGACTGTTCTGGAGCCCAAGAATCACAGAATCAAGATGCCACAAAAAGGTAGGTTTTATTGAGAAGACGCTTGTTTTGCCTGTGGCACCATCTTTTCTTTTGTATGTGCTGTGAGAGGGATTAAACTCTTTGTTGTCATTTTGTGTAAGGATATGACGCTCAGGAAATTAATTTCCAACAGTCCATTCCTAAACATTGTTTGTTGGGGCTTTATAGCTTCACTATATTAATTTTGAGTATATATGAACATTCAGTCTAGAACACCAGCTTTTGTTATTATCAACATGTTTTTTTAAAAATGTGGACTTTCTCTGGCATATAATAATAATAATAATAATAATAATAATAATATATATATATATATATATATATGGATATATATGTTAACCCAATGTATACTATCATGTAGTTGTAAATTTAATTTGTGTTTTCCTGATAACTTCAAAGATTACAAATTTGTTCGTATATTTACTAGATCCTTACCTTTGTGAATTTAATCTTCTGTTAATTCTTTCTTTTGGGTTTGTAGTGTTCAAATCTCGTATATGAATCACTCATTGGTTTCAAGTGTTTCAAATAAAATTTTCCACTCTATAATTTATTCTTCCATGGCTTACTGGTTTCTTTTATTGAACAGGAATTTTTTTGATTCAATGTTATCTGCTTTAAAAAATCTTTTTCTATTGTCAATAACAGCACTTCATTTTTATTTGACTCCCTTTGTCTAGGTCTTTATGGTCTCTCTCTCTCTCTCTCTCTCTCTCTCTCTCTCTCTCTCTCTCTCTCTGTGTGTGTGTGTGTGTGTGTATGTGTCTGTGTGTGTGTGTTTGTGCATGACTTCTCCTATTCCATGGTTTATGTATAAACATCAGATCACAATTATCTGGAGGTCATCCTTTAGGTTTTTGGATAGAACTCAAAATGGCAATAACTACCTTTAGCTGCTAATCCATCTTACTGTCCATAGATAGAAGATCATAGGTTGCTGTAAGATTATGTCATGTAGAGGGTATAGAGGGGCAGGGCCACTAGGAACAGGTAACTGGGAAGCTGAAAGAATAAGGTTAGGAAACACTTGAGATACAGCAAAATTTTCAAGACATATCTTCAGCTTATTACTTAATTATTTGTTGCTAGGTCAAGATACCGTTGACCAAAGGCAACTTATAGAAGAGTTTATTTTGAGTCACATTTCCAAAACAGAAGTCCCCAATTATGAGGAAGGCATGGCGGCAGACCACCAGAGCAAGAAGTCGAAGAATCATGTCCTCTAAATATATGTAGAAAGCAAAGACAGCAAACTGGAAGCATTGTAACTTCTAATCTCTCAAAATCCACCCTAAGTGGCTTACTTCTTTTAACAAGGCAGTGCTCCCCAGTAGAGGAGAGCAAATATTCAATGATTCTATGAGAGGCATTTTGCATTGCACTATACAAACAGATCCTCTAATCCTAGTTTCCTACTTTTATCAGTGCAACTGATGAAAACAGAAATGCTTCAGGATCCAGGCAAGGACTAGGCCAAAGACATTTTTTTCATATTTTTTTAATTGTCTATATTCTTTGTTTACATTCCAAATGACTTCCTCTTTCCCAGTTCCCCCCTCCCCATAGGTCCCATAAGCCCTCTTCCCTCCACATGTTCCCCAATCAATCCCTTCCCACTTCTCTGTTCTGGCAATTCCCTACAATGCTGCATCAAGCCTTTCCAGGACCAGGGCCCTCTCCTTCCTTCTTCTTGGGAATGATTTGATATTTTAATTGTGTCTTGGGTATTCAGAGCTTCTGGGCTAATATCTACTCATCAGTGACTGCATGCCATGTGTGTTCTTTTGTGAATGGCTACCTCACTTAGGATGATATTTTCCAGATCTAACCATTTGCCTAAGAATTTCATGAATTCATTGTTTTTAATTGCTGAGTAGAATTTTATTGTGTAAATACACCACATGTTGTGCCCTTTCCTGGCTGCCCCCTCCCCTGGAAAATCCCATAAGCCATCTCCCTTCCCCCTGTTCCCCAAGCAACCCTCTCCCAATTCCCTGTCCTGGTATTCCTCTACACTGTGGCATCGAGCCTTCCCAGAACCAAGGGCCTCTCCTCCCTTTGATGTCTAACAAGGCCATCCTCTGTTGTTTATGCATCTGGAGCCATGGGTAACTCCATGTGTACTTTTTGGTTGATGGTTTTGCCCCTAGGAGCTCTGGGAGTACTAGGTGGCTCATATTGCTGTTCCTCCTATGTCGCTGCAAACCCCTTCAACTCCTTGGGTTCTTTCTCTAGCTCCTCCATTGGAGAACCTGTGCTCAGTTCAATGACTGGCTGAGAGTTTCCCCCTCTGTATTTGTCATGCACTAGTAGAACCTCCAAGGTGACAGCTATATCCAGCGGATTCTCCAACATGTAATAAGGACACATGCTCCACTATGTTCATAGCAGCCCTATTTATAATACCAGAAGCTAGAAAGGACCCAGATGTTCCTCAATGGAGGAATGGATACAGAAAATGTGGCATATTTACACAATGGAATACTACTCAGCTACTAAATTCATTAAATAGCTGAGAATTCATGAATGAATAAAAACAATGAATTCATGAAATTCTCAGGCAAATGCATACAACTGGAAAATGTCATTCTGACTGAGGTAACCCAATCACAAAAGAAAACACATGGTATGCACTCACTGATAAGTGGAGATTAGCCCAGAAGCTTGGAATACCCAAGATACAATTCACAGACCAAAAGATGCCCTAGAAGGATGAAGAACTAAGTATGGATATTCTGGTCCATCTTAGAAGGGGGAACAAAATACCCACAGAAGGCAAATACAGAGACAAAGTATGGAACATAGTCTGAGGGAAAGACCATCCAGTGGCTTTCCCACTTAGGGATCCATTCCATATACAGTTATGAAACCCAGACACTATTATCAATGCCCACAAGTGTTTGCTGAAAGAGATTTCTTAGTTCAAATGAGATCTGTCCTCTTAAGGGTATTATACCAATAGATGCCCCATTTCTGAACACTATTTTCCTTCATTAAGATAATACTTCCTATCTAAACTATAACACACATACACAAATCTATCACATACATGCATAATGATATATAATATAATATATATTTAGTATTTTCTATCTATATTTATAAATGACATTCATTTAAAGTTTACCTTGTTTGTGAAGTTTTTGTTAGAATTTGTATAAATATTTCTCTATTTTATGTAATATGCTAAAATAATTATATATATATATATATATACACATATGTGTGTATGTGTGTGTATGTATGTGATTTTGACAATATCTGTATTATAAAATAGACATCTTGGTTCAGTCTTTAGGATTACTACTAAACATTAATATTATTTTGTTGCAGGACTGTTTTGGTCTTCTATTTATTCTTTTGTTTGCTTTATAAAAATGGTATTTTCTGGTTTGTTCCCCATAAAACACCATATCCTGAGGCATCCCAGAAGATCCACTGTGCTCAGCAATTGTTAAAAACCCTCCCAATATCCCACAGCTGCCACTGGAGCCCTGCATACCACCCCCACCGTGCCCACCAAATACTACTCCCCTCTGCCTAGTCCTTTCTCCTGCAGCTAAGTAGTCTGCTTCCCTGAAGATACCACATCCTGGGGCATCTCAGGAGATCTCCTGCACACAAGGCAACTGAGCAACTGGTTGCTAGCTTGTCTGCTCCCCTGAAGATACCACAGCTTGAAGGCATCCCAGGAGTTCTTCTGTACACTGGGCAACTGGGCAACTGGGCAAATGACACCACAGTCTGAAGACCTCCCTGGGGCTCTGTGGCATGCAGGGCAATTGATCCAACAGGCTTAAAGCCTCCCTGGAGTTCTGTTGTACACAGAGAAACAAAATCTACAGTCCATAAACACCCCTAGAGAACAGCTTCACACAGGACAACAGCTTGACTGCTCCTCTGAAGACCCAACAGTCTGAAAGCCTCCCAGGTGATCTACTGCAGCCAGGGCAACAGATCAGCAGTTTCTCTGCACCTCTGAAGACCCTCCCAGTTGGAAGACTCCATAGGAAGTCTGCTACAGCCAGGGTCACAGGGCTAACAGGACCTGAAACAACCCAGGGACAAAAGAGGCAGACTCTAGACAGAGTCACCCAGACCAGCAAACACCAAGGATAACCAGATGGCTAGAGGCAAGTGCATGATCATAAGCAATAGAAACCAATATACATGGCTATCATCAGAACACAGTTCTCCCAGTACAGCAAGCCCTGAATACACCAACAGACCTGAAAATCAGGAAGTGGACCTAAAATCCTATCTCATGGAGATAATAGAGTCCTTTAAGGAGGATATAAATAACTCACTGAAAGAAATACAGGAAAACATGGGTAAACAGGTAGAAGCACTGAAAGAGTAAACAAATAAATCCCTTAAAGAAATGCAGAAAAACACAACAAAACAGATGAAGGAATTGCATAAAGTTGTACAAGACCTAAAAGTGGAAGTAGAAACAATAAAGAAAACACAAATAGAGGCAAACCTGGAAATGGAAAGCCTAGGAAACAGATCAGGAATTACAGAAGTAAGTATCACCAACAGAATACAAGAGATAGAAGAGAGAATCTCAGGTGTAGAAGATACTGTAGAAGAGATTGACACAACTGTCAAAGAAAATTCAAAACATAAAAAACTCCTAACTCAAAACATCCAGGAAATTCAGGATATAATAAAAAGACCAAGTCTAAGAATAATTGGAATAGAGGAGAATGAAGATTCTCAGCTCAAAGGACCTGAAAACATCTTCAACAAAATCATAGAAGAAAACTCCCCAACCTAAAGAAAGAGATGGCCATAAAGGTCCATGAGGCTTATAGAACACCAAATAAATGGGACTAGGAAAGAAAACCCTCTTGTCACATAAAAATCAAAACACCAAACGCACAGAACAAAGACAGAATATTGAAAGTTGCAAGGCCCAAGTAATATACAAAGGTAGACCTAAAAGAATTATATCAGACTTCTCAACAGAGACTATGAAAGTCAGAAGAGCCTGGTTAGGGTTCATGCAGTCTTTAAGAGAACAAAAATGCCAACCCAGGATACTATACCCAGCAAAACTCTCAATCAACATAGATGGAAAAACCAAAATATTGCAGGACAAAATCAAATTCAAACAGTATCTATATATCAATCCAGCCCTACAGAGGATCCTAGAAAGAAAACTCTAATACAAGGAAGGTATCTACACCAAAGAAAAGGAGCCAAATAACAAGATATTAAGTATCTCAGAACAAAGCCAAAAGGAGAGAACCACAAGCACATAAAGCCACCTACAAAAACAAATATAACATGAACCAACAGTCAGATGTCTTTAATAACTCTCAAAATTAATAGATTTAACTCACCTATAAAAAGACAAAAGCTAACAGAGTGGATATGCAAATAAGATCCAGCATTTTGCTACATACAAGAAACACACTTCAATAACAAAGACAGAATCTACCTCAGAGTAAAAGGCGGGAAAACAATTTTCCAAGCAAATGATCCCAAGAAACAAGCTTGGAGTAGCCATTCAAAGATTGAATAAAATTGACTTTCAACCTAAAGTTATCAGAAAAGATAAAGAAGGACACTTCATAATCATCAAAGGAAAAATCTACCAAGAAGTACTCTCAATTCTGAATATCTATGTTCCAAATAAAAAGGTGCCCACATTCATAAAAGAAACTTTAGTAAAGCTCAAAGCACACATTGCACCCTACACAGTAATAATGGGAGAATTCAACACACCACTCTCATCAGTGGACACTTCATTTATTGTGTGGTTGTTCACTTAGGGGTCTCCAGTAAGTTAAGGCTTTCCAAAGTCTTTCACTTCCATGTTTATTATTATATATTTTGTAATTTGCTTTACAGGATATTTTTTCGTTGTGGATTACTGTTCTTTGCAATTAATTAGTACTTCATTATGTTGGCTTACTACATCATATGTAATAAATTATAAATTATAATTATAATGTTTACATTTTATGTTTCTTATTTTATCAGTTGCTTACCTGATAGAATCATAGAAACACTAGTGCTAACAAGAAAGAAACTAATTTTAAGACCAGCATGGAAGGAGAGGTTCCCCCATGGTTGGAAGCCATTACACAGATCATTTTGCACATTCTTATTCTCTCATGTTTTTCTTTTCTTTACAAGCATTTCTTCAACATGCTTAGTTTGTTATCATGCTCAGTTTCTCCATATTGACTACATCTTTTTCTTTGATACTAGTTTGGGATTAGTAATATCTTCAATATGTAAAAGCTGGATAGAAGCTTGTAATGCTGGTTCATGCTTTCATAGCATGCTACAGAGGTTGAGGCAGGAGGATTGTCAAGAGTTCCAGCATGAATTCCAGTGTGAGAATCTGTCTCAAAAAATTAAAACAAACATCAGAACTCTGCCTCCCTCCAGTCAGTTACAAGAGTCTCTCCACCATCTTGGATCTCGGGCGCCAGAGAGATCAGACAGACTTAGGTACGCAAATATAACCCAAGGCCAACATCGTGGGGGTCTAAGTCCAATGGGCATTAGCCAGCACCCAGGCCCAGGGCTGTTCGGGGAGCCATGGGTGTGCAAACCCGGCCAGGAGTTTGTTTGCCCCGACCGGCGCGCACTCCGCCATTTTGACTACGGGATGCCAAAGAGTTCTAGCAGGCAAAGTCAGCTAAGAGTCATAGCCTGAGGCTAACATAGCACTGGTCTAAGACAACAGGCCTTGGACTGACCCCAGGCCCTGGGCTGCTCTGTGAGCCATCTGAGTGCCAACCCGGCCAGGAGGTTGTTAGCCTAGCAGACTCTCCTGGCACTCTCAGGGAGTGCATGCGCTCTACCATCCTGGCCACCTGACTGAACCAATTAACAGTCATAGCCCGAGGGGAACTTTGCTCAGGCCTTAGCCTGCCAGGCTTTTGCCTAGACTCAGGGCCTCAGCAGCTAGGCTAGCCTTGTGTGCACCAACCCAGTTGGGAGATCAGCTGCCCAGCAGAGTGACCAGCACTCGGAAAAGGTCCCGCAGAAGCATAGACCATCAGCACTCACTGAAGGAGCAAACGGGCACTGCCTGGTTCACACAGACAACCTTGGGCAAGGCATGCTAGGGCTGCAAGGGCACCCAAGAGGAGGACTGCACATCAGCAATCTGTAACAGGGGAAACCCAGCCATCCAGTGTTGCAGAAATAGCCATATAGCCCCACAGGAGGCACAAATACCAGCCAGAGACAAGACCAACTAATGCCAGAAATAACAAGATGGCAAAGGGCAAACACAGGAATGCTACTAACAGAAACCTAGGCAATCTGGCAGTGTCTGAACCAAACTCTCCAACATCAGCAAGTCCTGAATACGCAAACACACCAGAAAAACAAGATTTGGATTTAAAATCACTGTTCATGATACTGCTAGAAGAACACAGAAAGGACATAAATGAATCTCTTAAAGAAATACAGGGGAACATGAATAAGCTAGAAACCCATATAATGGAAACACAAAAATCACTTAAAGAAATTTAAAGAAATTCAGGAGAATAAGACTCAAGAGATAGAAGCCAATAAAGAAGAAACACACACACACACACACACACACACACACACACAACACTTAAAGAAATGCAGGAGAAAGTGAGTCAAACAGCAGAAGTCATGAAAGAGGAAACACAAAAATCTCTTAAAGAATTACAGGAAAACACAAACAAGTAAGTGAAGGAGCTAAGCAAACTCCTCCAGGATATAAAATCAGAAGTAGAAACAACTAAGAAATCACAAAGGGAGACAACTTTGGAGATAGAAAACCTTGAGAAGGAATCAGGGGCCAAGGTGCAAATATCAACAACAGAATACAAGAGATGGAAGAAAGAATCTCAGATGCTGAAGATACCATAGAAACCATTGACTCAACTGTCAAAGAAAATGCAAAATGCAAAAAGCTTGTATCCCAGAACATCCAGGAAATCCAGGACACAATGAGAAGACCAAACCTAAGGATTATAGGTATAGATGAGAGTGAAGATTTACAACTGAAAGGGCCAGCAAATATCTTCAACCAAATTATGGAAGAAAACTTTCCCAACTTAAAGAGAGAGATGCCCATGAATATACAAGAAGCCTACATAACTCCAAACAGACTGGACCAGAACAGAAATACCTCTCATCACATAATCAAAACCCCAAATGTACTAAACAAAGAAATAATATTAAAGGCAGCAAGAGAAAAAGGACAAGTAACATATAAAGGAAGACTTATCAGAATAACACCAGACTTCTCACCAGAGACCATGAAAGCTAGAAGATCCTGGGCAGATCTCATGCAGACTCTAAGAGAATATGAATGTCAGCCAAGACTACTATACCCAGCAAAACTCTCAATCACAATAGATGGAGAAACCAAGATATTCCATGACAAAACCAAATTTATACAATATCTTTCTACAAACCCAGCTCTTCAAAGAAATACGAGGAAAACTCTAATACAAGGAGGGAAACTACACCCTGGAAAAAGCAAGATAGTTACCTTCTTTCATCAAACCCCAAAGAAGATAACCACTGAAATATAAAAATAACATTGAAAATGACATGAAGTAATAATCACTATTCCTTAATATCTCTTAATGTCAATGGACTCAACTCCCCAATAAAAAGACAGACTAACAGACTGGATAAGGAAACAGGACCCTACATTTTGCTGCATCCAGGAAACACACCTCAATGTCAAAGACAAAAACTACCTTAGAGTAAAAGTCTGGAAGACAATTTTACAAGCCAATGGTCTCTGGAAACGAGCTGGAGTAGCCATTCTAATATCAGATAAAATTGACTTTCAACCTAAAGTCATCAAAAGAGATACAGATGGATACATCTTGATGGTCAAAGGAAAAATCCACCAAGAAGAACTTTCAATTATGAACATCTATGCGCCAAATGCAAGGGCACCCTCATTTGTAAAAGAAACTTTACTAAAGCTCAAAGCACACATTTCACCTAACACAATAATTGTGGGTAACTTCAACACTCCACTCTCCTCAATGGACCAATCAGGAAAACAGAAACTAAACAGGGAGACAGTGAAACTAATTGAAGCTTTGGACCAATTGGACTTGACTGATATTTATAGAACATTTCACCCTAAAACAAAAGAATATAACTTTTTCTTAGCACCTCGTGGTACCTTATCTAAAATCGACCATATAATTGGTCACAAGAAAGACCTCAACAAATATAAAAAGATCGAACTAATCCCATGCCTCCTATCGGGTCACTATGGAGTAAGAGTGGTCTTCAATGGCAACAAAAACAACAGAAAGCCCACATACACATGGAGGCTGAACAATAATCTACTCAATGACACTTTGGCCAAAGAAGAAATAAAGAAAGAAATCAGAGACTTTTTAGAATTTAATGAAAATGAAGGCACAAATCTTTGGGACACAATGAAAGCAGTGCTAAGAGGAAAACTCATAGCCCTGAGTGCCTCCAAAAAGAAAATGGAGAGTGTATACACTAGCAACTTAACGACACACCTGAAAGCCCTGGAACAAAAAGAAGCCAATTCACCCAGGAGGAGTAGAAGACAGGAAATCATGAAACTCAGGGCTGAAATCAGTCAAATGGAAACAAAGAGAACCATACAAAGAATCAACGAATCCAGAAGCTGGTTTTGTGAGAAAATTAACAAGATAGATAGATCCTTAGCCAGACTGACAAAAGGGCAGAGAGAAAGTATCCAAATTAACAAAATTAGAAATGAAAAGGGGGATATAACAACAGAAACTGAGGAAATTCAAAAAATCATCAGATCCTACTACAAAAACCTATACTCAACACAACTGGAAAATCTGGAGGAAATGGAAAATTTCCTAGACAGACACTAAATACCAAAATTAAATCAGGAATAAAATATATCAACTAAACAGTCCCATAATCCCTAAAGAAATAGAAGGAGTCATGGAAAGCCTTCCAACCAAAAAAAGCACAGGACCAGATGGCTTCAGTGCAGAATTCTATCAGACCTTCAAAGAAGACCTATCACCAATACTCTTCAAACTATTCCACAAAATAGAAACAGAGGGAACACTACACAATTCCTTCTATGAAGCCACAATTACGCTGATACCAAAGCCACACAAAGATCCAACAAAGAAAGAGAACTTCAGACCAATTTCCCTTATGAACATTGATGCAAAAATACTCAATAAAATTCTTGCCAACTGAATCCAAGAACACATCAAAACAATAATCCACCATGATCAAGTAAGCTTTATTCCAGGAATGCAGTGTTGGTTCAATATACGGAAATCCAGCAATGCAATCCACACCATAAACCAATTCAAAGAAAAAAAACCCACATGGTCATTTCATTGGATGCTGAAAAAGCATTTGACAAAATTCAGCATCCTTTCTTGCTTAAAGTCTTGGAAAGAACAGGAATTCAAGGCCCATACCTAAACATGGTAAAAGCAGTATACAGCAAACCGGTAGCCAGCATCACACTTAATTGAGAGAAACTTGAAGCAATCCCACTAAAATCAGGGACTAGACAGGGCTGCCCCCTTTCTCCTTATCTTTTCAATATTGTACTAGCTCGGGCAATTCGACAACATAAGGAGGTCAAAGGGATACAAATTCGAAAGGAAGAAGTCAAACTATCATTATTTGCAGATGATATGATAGTCTACCTATGTGACCCACTAGGTAGAAAAACTCTACTAGAGAACTCCTACAACTGATAAACAACTTCAGCAAAGTGGCAGGTTATAAAATCAACTCAAGCAAATCAATAGCCTTCCTATACTCAAAGGATAAGCAGGCTGAGAAAGAAATTAGGGAAATAACACCCTTCGCAATAGCCACAAACAGTATAAAGTATCTTGGGGTGACTCTTACCAAACATGTGAAAGATCTGTATGACAAGAACTTCAAGACTCTGAAGAAGGAAATAGAAGAAGACCTCAAAAAATGGGAAACCTCCCAAGCTCATGGATAGACAGGATTAATATAGTTAAAATGGCCATTTTGCCAAAAGCAATATACAGATTCAACGCAATACCCATCAAAATCCCAACTCAATTCTTCATAGAGTTAGAAAGAGCAATTCTCAAATTCATCTGGAATAACAACCACAACAACAAAAAACCCAGGATAGCTAAAACTATTCTCAACAACAAAAGAAATTCTGGGGGAATCAGTATCCCTGACCTCAAACAATATTACTGAGCAATAGTGTTAAAAACTGCATGGTATTGGTACAGTGACAGGCAGGTGGATCAATGGAACAGGATTGAAGATCCAGAAATGAACCCACACACCTATGGCCACTTGATCCTCGACAAAGGGGCTGAAAACATCCAATGGATAAAAGATAGCCTTTTCAACAAATGGTGCTGGTTCAACTGGAGGTCAGCATGCAGAAGAATGGGAATTGATCCATCCTTGTCTCCTTGTACTAAGCTCAACTCCAAATGGATCAAGGACCTCCACATAAAGCCAGACACTCTGAATCTAATAGAAAAGAAACTGGGGAAGACCCTTGAGGACATCAGTACAGGGGAAAATTTCCTGAACAGAACACCAATAGCGTAAGCTTTAAGATCAAGAATTGACAAATGGGACCTCCTAAAATTACAAAGTTTCTGTAAAGCAATGAACACCATCAAAAGGACAAATCAGCAACCAACAAATTGGGCAAAGATCTTCCCGAACCCTACATCAGATAGAAGGCTAATATCCAATATATACAAAGAACTCAAGAAGTTAGATCCCAGAAAACCCTATTTAAAAAATAGGGTATAGAGTTAAACAAAGAATTCTCACCTGAAAAACTTTGGATGGCGGAGAAACATCTTAAAAAATGCTCAACTTCACTAGTCATCAGGGAAATGCAAATCAAAACAACCCTGAGATTTCACCTTACACCAGTCAGAATGGCTAAGATTAAGAACTCAGGAGATAGCAGGTGTTGGTGAGGATGTGGAGAAAGAGGAACACTCTTCCACTGCTGGTGGGGTTTCTTTTTTTTTTTATTTTTTTTTATTCGATATAATTTATTTACATTTCAAATGATTTCCCTTTTTCTAGCCCCCCACTCCCCGAAAGTCCCGTAAGCCCACTTCTCTTCCCCTGTCCTCCCTCCCACCCCTTCCCACTTCCCTGTTCTGGTTTTGCCGAATACTGTTTCACTGAGTCTTTCCAGAACCAGGGGCCACTCCTCCTTTCTTCTTGTATCTCATTTGATGTGTGGATTATGTTTTGGGTATTCCAGTTTTCTAGGTTAATAACCACTTATTAGTGAGTGCATACCATGATTCACCTTTTGAGTCTGGGTTACCTCACTTAGTATGATGTTCTCTAGCTCCATCCATTTGCCTAAGAATTTCATGAATTCATTGTTTCTAATGGCTGAATAGTATTCCATTGTGTAGATATACCACATTTTTTGCATCCACTCTTCTGTTGAGGGATACCTGGGTTCTTTCCAGCATCTGGCAATTATAAATAGGGCTGCTATGAACATAGTAGAGCATGTATCCTTATTACATGGTGGGGAATCCTCTGGATATATGCCCAGGAGTGGTATAGCAGGATCTTCTGGAAGTGAGGTGCCCAGTTTTTGGAGGAACCGCCAGACTGATTTCCAGAGTGGTTGTACCAATTTGCAACCCCACCAGCAGTGGAGGAGTGTTCCTCTTTCTCCACACCCTCTCCAACACCTGCTGTCTCCTTGTTACAAACACTCTGGAAGTCAGTCTGGCAGTTCCTCAGAAAACTGGGCATGTCACTTCTGAAAGATCCTGTTATACCACTCCTGGGCATATACCCAGAGGATTCCCCAGCATGCAATAAGGATATATGCTTCACTATGTTCATAGCAGCCCTATTTATAATAGCCAGAAGCTGGAAAGAACCCACGTATCCCTCAACAGAAGAACGGATGCAAAAAAATGTGGTATATATACACAATGGAGTACTATTCAGCCATTAGAAACAATGAGTTCATGAAATTCTTAGGCAAATGGATGGAGCTGGAGAACATCATACTTAGTGAGGTAACCTCGTCTTTTAAAAGATCAATCATGGTATGCACTCACTAAAAAGTGGATATTAGCCTGGGAAACTGGAATACCCAAAACATAATCCACACATCAAATGAGGTACAAGAAGAACGAAGGAGTGGCCCCTGGTTCTGGAAAGACTCAGTGTAGCAGTATAAGGAAAAACCAGAACTGGGAAGTGGGAAGGGGTGGGTGGGAGAACAGGGGGATGGAAGGGGGCTTATGTGACTTTTGGGGAGTGGGGGGACCAGGAAAAGGTAAATCATCTGAAATTTAAATAAAAAATATATCAAATAAAAAAATGAAAAAAATTAAAACATAGGGCCAGAGAGGCAGCTCAGTAATTAGGAGAAGTAGCTGCTCTTCTGTGGAATTGGATATGATTCTAAGCATTTTACCTGCCTATAACTCCAGTTGTAGAGAATCAGATAGATAATCTTTTGGTTTCCTTAGGCACCAGACATGTACAGAGTGCCCACACATACATGTGTATAAATGTTCATACACACAAAATAAAAGTAAAATTTAAAAATCCTATTGGGTGGGAACCTGGAAAGGGAAAATGGATCTGCCATTCCTAGTCTTATAGACTGGCACTTCTTTTTTTGACTCAAGGTTTTATTATATTTAGATAAGATAACTGTTCCCACTTGCTGTGATGATTTCTTAGAAGCAAATCTCTACAAATATTTTGAACAGCTCAGGAAGTTATTTCACAAAAATTCTGGAACCATGATCAAGTAATCAAATATTTTAAAAATTAGAAAAATAGAAAGTTCATTCATATTGCTCCCATATTCTTGTAAACCAAAACCAACAAAATTAGGTTTTTCAGAGCATTTAATTCTGCCAAAGAGTTTAATGTGTCAGTGTGAATATTTAAGTAGCTACATTGCTATTAACATTGTTTATTTTATGCATACTTTCAGTTACCCATTGATATGTAGTTCTTTAATTCAAGATATGCCAGGAACTTTATTTTTCTGAAATTTCAGAATGTGGCTCACAGGAGTGCCAATGAAGAGCAGGTACCTCTATTTTCCTTGTCTTAGGTATTAACTTTCCACCAAGGTTTCTTAGATACACTAGCAGTGAGCTTCAAAATACTTTGGAAATTCATACAGAGAAAAGAAGAATAACCTTAATAATCACAGACTTGGCATTGGTTTCCCAGTGTAGTGCATACTTGAAGTATTTTTCTCTCCTTTCTTTGAAAGAAGTCTTTTGGGAATGAAATTCTCTTGCTCCTCTTATGTGTCAATATAAATTTTCTATGAGTTTTCTTTAAAAAAATAAAGTTTGATACAGTGAATGGTAAAAGATATTATTCAAACACAGCAGGCTTGGTTTGTAGTGTTCTTCTTCCTTAAATGTATGAGGATCTTTTTTGGAGGAAAAGTAGTTGTTATTTAGAGGCAAACTTGAATCTTTAGTTTATGGTGTGATAAACAAGGGAACTGATTGAAACTCAGGAAGATGAAAGGAGAGAACAAATAATTGTAGTATTTTCAAAGCACTGTCTAAACACAAAAGAATGAAATGGGCAACGATGAGGTGGCTTCATTTGGATTCTGCATAACATTTATATGGCAAGAAAGCATTATTAAATGGCACCTCATTATAAGTACCTGCTGGTTTTCTTTCAGATAAGCCATCATTATTCTGTACAAATTGGATGGTTTTAGTCAAAATGTACCCATGATGACACCCTTTAAAACTCTTTAGATTTAAACATATCATAATAACATTCTTTATAGTAAACTATTTCAATATTGATCCAAGCCAAATAACCACAGGGAAATGACTGAATCTCGAGAAGATGAAAAGAAAAAAAACAAAAAAACAAAAAAACAAATAACATTGTATTGTTTTCCGGGAACCATCTACATCCAAAAGAATGAAATGGGCAAAGATGATGTGGCTTCATTTGAATTCTATATAACATTCATGTGTCAAGAAATTATTATTATGAAAATTATTTCAACACTGATCTAAGCCAGTGTCATACAAGAAAACCTCCTGGAATGATAAAATGTTATCTCTCTTGTCTAGTAGAGATCTCTCTAGTACATGTACCCACTAAATTCTTGATATGCTGTTAGTTCAACTGAAGCACTGTATTTTAAATTTTCAGCAGTTTAAGTTAAATCAACCTTCACATTAGAAATCCACAATAGTGATACTACAACATAGAATATAGCATGTTATTTACATTTATGAACTAAAATATGGAAATTGCATAACACTGTATTTGTACATATTTTACTCTTTTATTGTCTGCCACTTCTATTGTTATTATTATTATTATTATTGTTATTATCTTAAAATACATTTAATTAATGGTTAATTGCATGAAACAGGTTATCAAAGAGATGTCTTGAGTAATTAAAAAGCCAATTAGCATTCACCTTTTGATACATTCTCTTAAAATGTCCTAGATTAGAAAATAATGTTAGAAAGTCTAAGCTAGAGGAAGTTTCAGATGCTTTCCTGACCTGGTGCTGAGTTAGACAGATTGTTCACTCCATAACCTGCTTGCCAGCTCCTCTTCCTCTGCCCAACTGTACAACCACGATGGTGCAAACCTTGTCTTATACAAAAAAGTTTCCATAACAGAAGCATGTACAGAATTCTTCCAGGCTCACATTAAATCAGAAAACTGGGCACAAGTAATTTGCAGTTCTATATTTTTTGCCTTTGTAGAATTTTTATGTATGTTTAGGATATCATACAAAATGTTAAAATATGTTAGGTATATATAGCAAACCCCTGCCTGAACAAATTATATATTCTTAGTTGTAGTATCATTATTAATTCTGTGTTGACTTTCTGTCATCTTTTTGCTTCTACTTGGTTGACTTTAGCCCTGAGTTTTATTATTTCCTGCCATCTAATCCTCTTGGGTGTATTTTCTTCTTTTTGTTCTAGAACTTTTAGGTGTGCTGTTTAGCTGCTAGTGTATGCTCACTCCAGTTTCTTTTTGGAGGTGCTAAGAGCTATGAGTTTTCTTCTTAGCACTGCTTTCATTATGTACTATAAGTTTGGATAATGAAAATGTCTCCTTCATTTTCATTAAATTCTAAAATGTCTTTAATTTCATTATTTATTTCTTACTTGACCAAGTTATCATTGAGTAGGGCATTGTTCAGCTTCCATGTATATATGTGCTTTCTGTTATTTTGTTGTTATTGAAGACCAGCCTTAGTCTGTGGTGATCTGATAAGATACATGTTATTATTTCAATCTACTCGTATCAGTTGAGGATGGTTTTGTGACTGATTATATGATCAATTTTGTAGAAGGAACCATGAGGTACTGAGAAGCTTTATACACACACACACACACACACACACACACGCACACGCACACACACACGCACACACACACACATGTGTGTGCGTGTGCGTGTGTGTGTGTGTATACATATATATAAGAATATAAGTATATTATTTTGTTTTAGGATGAAATGTTCTATAGATACCTGTTAAATTTGGTCCATCACTTCTGTTACTGTGTCTCTGTTTAGTTTGTGTTTCCATGATCTGTCCATTGATGAGAGTGGGGTGTTAAAGCAGTAAGGGGAAAACGTCAAGTAACATATAAAGGCAGACCTATCAGAATTACACTAGACTTCTCATCAGAGACGATGAAAGTTAGAAGATACTAGGCAAATCTCATACAGACCCTAAGAGAACACAAATGCCAGCCCAGCCTACTATAGCCAGCAAAACTCTCAATTACCATAGATGGAGAAACCAAAATATTCCATGACAAAAGCAAATTTACACAATATCTTTCCACAAATCCAGCCCTACAAAGGATAATACAAGGAGGGAAACTACATCCTAGAAAAAGCAAGAAAGTAATCTTCTTTCAACAAACCTAAAAGAAGATAGCCACACAAACATAATTCCACCTGTAACAAAAAAAAAAAATAACAGGAAACATCAATCACTATTCCTTAATATTGCTTAACATCAATGGACTCAATTGCCCAATAAAAAGATATAGACTAACAGACTGGATACATAAACAGGACCTAGCATTTTGCTGCACACAGGAAACACAACTCAGTGTCAAAGATAGACAATACTTCAGAGTAGAAGGCTGGAAAAAAATTTCCAAGAAAATGGTGCCAAGAATTATGCTGGATTAACCATTTTAATATCCAATAAAATCAACTTTCAACCAAAAGATATCCAGAAATACAAGGAAGGACACTTCATATTCATCAAAGGGAAAATCTACCAAGAACTCTCAGTTCTGAACATCTATGCTCCAAAAGCAAGGGAACCCACATTCATTAAAAAAAAAAAAACTTTTCTAAAACTCAAAGCACATACTGCACCACATACAGTAATAGTAATGGGAGACTTCAACACACTACTTTCTTTTTCTTTTTTTAAAATTTTATATAATCATTTTCCACTCCCGATTTTATCCCCTTCCCTGCCCACCCTTTGACTATTCCACATCCCCTACCTCCCCACCCCTGTCTCCAGGAGGATGTCTCCACTCCCACAACCTCCCACCCCTACAACCCCACAACCCTACCAGACCTCTCTATTCCCTGGGGCCTCCAGTCTCTTGAGGGTTAGGTGCATCTTCTCTGACTGAACCAAGACTAGGTGGTTCTCTACTGTATGTGTGCTGGGGGCCTCATACCAGCTGGTGTGTGCTGCCTGGTTGGTGGTCCAGTTTCTGAGAGATCTTGTTGTCCAACTTAACTGAGACACATGGTCCTCCTACAGTGTTGCCCTCCTCTTCAGCTTCTTCCAACTTTCCCCTAATTCAACAACAGGAGTCAGCAGCTTCTGTCCATTGGTTGGTTGTTAATACCTGCATCTGACTCTTTCAGCTTCTTCTTAGGTCTTTTGGAGGGCAGTCATGATAGGTCCCTTTTTGTGAGTACTCCATAGCCTTCTTAATAGTGTCAGGTCTTGGGGTCTCCCCTTGAGCTGCATCCCACTTTGGGCCTGTCTCTATACCCCCTTTTTCTCAGGCTATTCTCCATTTTTGTCCCTACAGTTCTTTTAGACAGGAACAATTATGGGCCAGAGTTTTTGACTGTGTTACGGCAACACCATCCCTCACTTGATGCCCTGCCTTTCTTCTGGAGGTGGACTCTATACGGTCCTTCTCCCCACTGTAGGACATTTCATTTAATGTCCCTCCCTTTGAGTCCTGAGAGTCTCTCACCTCCCAGATCTTTAGTTCCCCCCAGATCTTCTATATTCCTGAGCGTCCCACACTCCCTCCTACCTTCAAAGGTTGTCGGTTGCCATTCTTTCTCCTGGCCCCTGAGGGCTTCAGTCCTTTTCCCCCTCCCAATACCTGTCCATGTTGTCTTCCCCTCCCTGTCCCCCTTCCCATCCAAGTCCCTCCCTCCCTTCCCTCTTCCTGTGGTGATTGCTTTTTTCTCCCTCTCAAGTGGGATTGAGGCATCTACCCTTGGGCCCTAAATCTAATTTCATTCAAATAGCTCCATATCTTTGAAGAGGTGCTACAAAGATTTGGTTTTAGCCTTGTGTTGTACGGTAAAGGGTTACAGTGAATCTTGGTAGCTTCCATCTCTTTAGGATGTCTTGTTAGCATGGGCAACATATCTATCTATGCTGATAAATCAACTACAGAAAATGTTTGCTGTATATGCATGTGGGGTAGTAGTATATGAAAGTACAAGCTAAGAAGAATTTTCTGGGTGTTAAAATATGGCATGCAGGATAAAAGTGATTCTTTTCTATCTTGAAATTTGTTTTTAACACACGATGAAGCCATCAACTCATCTGTAGTGGACCTATCCATAAAAAAGAGTAATGGGATTTGTAAACTACCTGGAGTTTTGCTGCAATAACAACTCTAACAATGGACAACCAAATTAGTATACATTGTGCACATCAAATTTTCTGACATATACATATATTATTTAAAATATTAGAATGGAAACCTTTCAGTTTATATAATTCAATAATTTTTAATTTAAATTTTGGCATTTTCCTGTTGATGTAAAAGTTTCATGATTATCTGAAAAACATGGGTTTAGAATTAATTTTCATATGTTTTTCAAAATGCAAAAGAACTTTTGATTAGGGTTACCATTACTTGCCCATTCTCATGAGATTGCAAAGAGAGTATGTTCACCTTTGTTTCTAAGCTTTAGTGTAAAGAAATATCACTTCAATACTTTTTTATATTCTAAATATGATGTAATCTTATTCATAAATTTTAGAGATAACCTCTGAGGCCTATAGAAAAGCTTGCTTATCTCACTGTAACCACCTCTCTGATATATCCAATGTATTTTAACCTTGCCTTGATTTATGACTTTCTTTGTAAAACCATGAGATCAATTCTACGAACATGAAATTTAGGATAACCTAAATCTATGTTCCCAGGCCATGGCCACTCAAAATATTCCTCTATAATAGACTATCTTTTAGGCCCTTAAAAATAATAGTCTGTATAAAATAAAAGGTACATATCTTGATTAGGCAGAATGTTTATTGAAGTACTCAGATATACAATGAAGATAAGGAGCTGTCAGTGATTCCATGGAAATATTCAAAGAATTTGTAAGGAGCATGTTTCAAACTATTGTAATCAAACTAACATTTTAACATTTTCTCTTTCACCTCACACATGGTCAGTTTAGTGAATGAAATTTTCTATTAACACATATTGCGTGAAACTGAGTTTTGAGGTTAAGATTTGAGATGACGCGACACCGTCTCCAGGCTTCCAGATGGTGCATCATAAAATGGATTTGGGAAAGAATAGATGGAACTCTAAGGAGGAAACACACATTTAGAAGGTTAGTATTTTCCAGGGTAAGATAGAATACTTCTGAAAGGATCATGAAGAATGAAGGATATTTCTAATAAATATTCATAGGCGTGATAACAAGAGTGTCCCTGAGCTTTGCTCCAACAGCACCAGATCACACTAGCAGCTCACACTAACATGTCTGTCACATGGAGTCTCATAAAATATGTCTGCAGAGCCCTGTGGACTAGGGTTTTACTGCCTTCCCTCAGCTATGAGAACATAAGGAAATTCAGAAGGTTGTATTTTTATGTTCTCACGTATATCATTTCATTCAGACTACTACATTGATTAGAGTTAAAAGAAATAAGGCAAGAACAGCAGGAGCAGCAGCAGGAGCAGCAGCAGGAGCAGCATCAGCAGCAGCAGCAACAACAACAACAACAACAACAACAGCAATAACCACAACAATAAGATCTTTGAATTAGTAGAGAATATTATAAAGTATAAATATAAGACACTCACCCAGAAAACCTTGTTTCTTCAAAAAATACTTTGCAAGAAGGAAGCAAAAAGAATATAGATCGTAAAGACTAAAACAGCCTTGAAAGACAAGCTATCCTTTTGTATTTGTGTTCTTTATAGAGATTCTGATTGGATGTTACAGTCTGAACAAAAGGTAAACTGAATGATAAAAGATTTGCTTATATGTAAGATAATCACAGCAGTTTTAACATTGAATTAATTTTAGATATGTTCATATTATTTTGATTCTGCTGCACCTTTAGGCATGATGCCGTGGATATGTTTAAAATATGTTTTTATCTCTGAAAGATGCAGCTGAAGTTTCATAGTTAAATAACAGCTGTGATTTGTTTAAGAAATCATGAGTGGGTTGAGGTAACATGTAGTTAGAAAAGTGACAAAAGACAGCTAAAGGTTGATGGTGGCTACTGACTGATCGAGAGATCTTGCTATTCATCCAAACTCAATAGTAGTATAAGACATTTCTGTAAGAACTTTTGGAAAATATTTGAGATAAATATATTTTCTGTTATATAAAAGAACTTATAATTTATTTAAGTCATTTTTCTAAAATAATAGAAGCAGATATGACAGGATTTCTTCCCTAGTCATCCTTAATGTACTAAGAGTTGAATTTTAAAAGGAACGTGAAAAGGGAATAATTTATCTTTTATCAAGAAATAAAATACAATTTTGAAGTTTTGTCTTGAGTGATCAGTTGGAGCCTGCTGTGAGATCTGCTTGAAAGCATGTTGAAGGTAGGCCTTTCGTTTAAATCTCTTCCTGTGTATTCTGGGACACATAACCCAATCTCTAGAAAAGCTGACATCTCAGGGAAAAGTAAGGAATATAGGACATCTTGTTAGGCACTATTTACTGACTGTCCATTTGTTAAGGTAACTAAGATACAGAATAACACATCTAAAGCTTTCCACTTTAATTTCTTCTAGATTTATCATTTACTAGACTCCAAAGCTTATCTAAGTTGGGGGTAAAGAGATCAAGATTTTTGTCTTTATTAAAAATAGGAATGGTATGCCTTTCTGATTGAATTGATTAAATATTGTATCTCTGTGTGTAACTATTAACAACTGACTAGGTTATGTTTGATATGTTCACTGAATTATCCACATTAGATCCCCTTATGGTCAGAGAAATTTCTTACTTCCTTTCTCCCATCTTTCCCTAAACAAAACTGAAAGTGTGCACGACATATTTGTTGAAGAAAACATGAAAATTTAAAAAGCTGACATTTGTTAGTCTTCAACCACAAAATATAAGGCTCTGAAACATTGGAATCTGCCTGACCTGACACTTTGGTGCTTGTTTTCAATGTCAAAACTGAAAGATAAGGAACTGTTGACAGATGATTTAATAAAAGTAAGAAAGGAGAGTAGGAGAGATATATCAGGAGTTCAGAGCATTTACTGCTTTCAGAGAGGACCTGAGTTTGGTTTCAGCATAGTGTCTGGCCCTCAAAACAGCCTGTAGCACTGCACCGGGCACACTTCCTCCTGCCCACACCTGCACTCGGGTGCATGCACTTCCTCCCCCTCCCCCTGCTCACACATATTCAGACTTATAACACATAAAATAAATCTTTTAAAATGTAATGAGGGAAAAATTCCAAGCTTTCTATATACTTATTATTGAGAATGCAAATAAGCCAATAAGACACCCAATGCGTAGTGAGAAGACATGACTAATAATACTCTATGGGTTAAATTGATATTTTCCAGATTTACCAGCACTCTTGGAGGGTGTACAGTGACCACAAAGCCATTTAATAGTGAACTGATTTTACAAGCAGAATCAAGTGTTCTAAATGGAAAATCTCACTCATTTTTAGAGCCTGAAATGTTCTTTTGCTCTTAACTGAAATAAATCCACTAGAATGTTTCTCTTAGTTATGATATAGAAATTGTTCCAAACACAAATAATTGGTTGTGGGTACGGCTGTGTGTGTGTGTGTGTGTGTGTGATCATATGTGTGTGCATGTATGTGAGTTTGCTTGTGCCTGTCGGTACATATGTTTGTGTGTTTATGTGAGTGTATGTCTAGGTGTCTCTATGGGTATGTGCTTATGTGTTCATGTCTGTGTACATGTACATGTATGTGTGTGTGTGTGTGTGTGTGTGTGTGTTTGATTCTGAATCAATGTAATTAACTACACCACTTACCTCAATTTTCTCTGGGTTGATACAGTTCCCATAAACTGGATTGATAAAGGCATGATTGCCTTCTACCTCAGATTTCCTTTAAAACAAAATAAACAACAGATAAACAAAGAGAACAGGGTCACCAAGACCCAAATGTTAGTGAGCCAGTATTAACTGTTCTATATTTTATTCAATTTTAGAGTCTTCCTGTGTAGCCCAGTCTGGCCTCAAATTCTCTTCCTTTTTCTTTAATCTTTATATGAAGGAATTATACACATGTATCACTTGTGGTATACATACATGTATGGCATGAATACACACACACACACACACACACATGCCTGTATCACATTTTCTGGAGATATGTAAGTGCTTCATCTTATCATGGTAAGTGTTCAGGTTATTGTTTAGTAGAAAATTCTTGAGAGACAGAGTATTTTGTCAGAACACTTATTTTTATTAATGCAGTACCATTTGATATATATTTTCATGTATATTTCACTCTGCATGACGTCATGGAAACCACATTCTTTTTTTTTGTTAATTTTTTTTATTCGATATAATTTATTTACATTTCAAATGATTTCCCTTTTCTAGCCCCCCCACTCCCCGAAAGTCCCGTAAGCCCCCTTATCTTCCCCTGTCCTCCCACCCACCCCTTCCAACTTCCCCGTTCTGGTTTTGCCGAATACTGTTTCACTGAGTCTTTCCAGAACCAGGGGCCACTCCTCCTTTCTTCTTGTACCTCATTTGATGTGTGGATTATGTTTTGGGTATTCCAGTTTTCTAGGTTAATATCCACTTATTAGTGAGTGCATACCATGATTCACCTTTTGAGTCTGGGTTACCTCACTTAGTATGATACTCACTAGCTCCATCCATTTGCTTAAGAATTTCATGAATTCATTGTTTCTAATGGCTGAATAGTACTCCATTGTGTAGATATACCACATTTTTTGCATCCACTCTTCTGTTGAGCGATACCTGGGTTCTTTCCAGCATCTGGCAATTATAAATAGGGCTGCTATGAACATAGGAGAGCATGTATCCTTATTACATGGTGGGGAGTCTTCTGGGTATATGCCCAGGAGTGGTATAGCAGGATCTTCTGGAAGTGAGGTGCCCAATTTTCGGAGGAACCGCTAGACTGATTTCCAGAGTGGTTGTACCAATTTGCAACCCCACCAGCAGTGGAGGAGTGTTCCTCTTTCTCCACATCCTCTCCAACACCTGCTGTCTCCTGAATTTTTAATCTTAGCCATTCTGACTGGTGTAAGATGAAATCTTAGGGTTGTTTTGATTTGCATTTCCCTAATGACTAATGAAGTTGAGCATTTTTTAAGATGCTTCTCCGCCCTCCGAAGTTCTTCAGGTGAGAATTCTTTGTTTAACTCTCTACCCCATTTTTTAATAGGGTTGTTCAGTTTTCTGGAGTCTAACTTCTTGAGTTCTTTATATATATTGGATATTAACCCTCTATCTGATGTAGGATTGGTGAAGATCTTTTCCCAATTTGTTGGTTGCCGATCTGTCCTCTTGATGGTGTCCTTTGCCTTACAGAAACTCTGTAACCTTATGAGGTCCCATTTGTCAATTCTTGCTCTTAGAGCATACGCTATTGGTGTTCTGTTCAGAAACTTTCTCCCTGTACCGATGTCCTCAAGGGTCTTCCCCAGTTTCTTTTCTATTAGCTTCAGAGTGTCTGGCTTTAGGTGGAGGTCCTTGATCCATTTGGATTTGAGCTTAGTACAAGGAGACAAAGATGGATCAATTTGCATTCTTCTGCATGCTGGCCTCCAGTTGAATCAGCACCATTTGTTGAAAAGGCTATCTTTTTTCCATTGGATGTTTTCAGCCCTTTTGTCGAGGATCAAGTGGCCATAGGTGTGTGGGTTCATTTCTGGATCTTCAATCCTGTTCCATTGATCTGTCTGCCTGTCACTGTACCAATACCATGCAGTTTTTCACACTATTGCTATGTAGTATTGCTTGAGGTCAGGGATACTGATTCCCCCAGAATTTCTTTCTTTTTTTTTCCCATTCTTTTTTTTTATTCGATATAATTTATTTACATTTTAAATGATTTCCCCTTTTCTAGCCCCCCCCACTCCCCAAAAGTCCCATAAGCCCCCTTCTCTTCCCCTGTCCTCCCTCCCACCCCTTCCCAGTTCCCCGTTCTGGTTTTGCCAAATACTGTTTCACTGAGTCTTTCCAGAACCAGGGACCACTCCTGCTTTCTTCTTGTATCTCATTTGATGTGTGGATTATGTTTTGGGTATTCCAGTTTTCTAGGTTAATAACCACTTATTAGTGAGTGCATACCATGATTCACCTTTTGAGTCTGGGTTACCTCACTTAGTATGATGTTCTCTAGCTCCATCCATTTGCCTAAGAATTTCATGAATTCATTTTTTCTAATGGCTGAATAGTACTCCATTGTGTAGATATACCACATTTTTTGTATCCACTCTTCTGTTGAGGGATACCTGGGTTCTTTCCAGCATCTGGCAATTATAAATAGGGCTGCTATGAACATAGTAGAGCATGTATCCTTATTACATGGTGGGGAATCCTCTGGGTATATGCCCAGGAGTGGTATAGCAGGATCTTCTGGAAGTGAGGTGCCCAGTTTTTGGAGGAACCGCCAGACTGCTTTCCAGAGTGGTTGTACCAATTTGCAATCCCACCAGCAGTGGAGGAGTGTTCCTCTTTCTCCGCACCCTCTCCAACACCTGCTGTCTCCTGAATTTTTAATCTTAGCCATTCTGACTGGTGTAAGATGAAATCTTAGGGTTGTTTTGATTTGCATTTCCCTAATGACTAATGAAGTTGAGCATTTTTTAAGATGCTTCTCCGCCATCCGAAGTTCTTCAGGTGAGAATTCTTTGTTTAACTCTGTACCCCATTTTTTAATAGAGTTGTTCGGTTTTCTGGAGTCTAACTTCTTGAGTTCTTTATATATATTGGATATTAGCCCTCTATCTGATGTAGGATTGGTGAAGATCTTTTCCCAATTTGTTGGTTGCCGATCTGTCCTCTTGATGGTGTCCTTTGCCTTACAGAAACTCTGTAACCTTATGAGGTCCCATTTGTCAATTCTTGCTCTTAGAGCATACGCTATTGGTGTTCTGTTCAGAAACTTTCTCCCTGTACCGATGTCCTCAAGGGTCTTCCCCAGTTTCTTTTCTATTAGCTTCAGAGTGTCTGGCTTTATGTGGAGGTCCTTGATCCATTTGGATTTGAGCTTAGTACAAGGAGACAAGGATGGATCAATTCGCATTCTTCTGCATGCTGACCTCCAGTTGAACCAGCACCATTTGTTGAAAAGGCTATCTTTTTTCCATTGGATGTTTTCAGCCTCTTTGTCGAGGATCAAGTGGCCATAGGTGTGTGGGTTCATTTCTGGATCTTCAATCCTGTTCCATTGATCCTCCTGCCTGTCACTGTACCAATACCATGCAGTTTTTAACACTATTGCTCTGTAGTATTGCTTGAGGTCAGGGATACTGATTCCCCCAGATTTTCTTTTGTTGCTGAGAATAGTTTTAGCTATCCTGGGTTTTTTGTTGTTCCAGATGAATTTGATAATTGCTCTTTCTAACTCTGTGAAGAATTGAGTTGGGATTTTGATGGGTATTGCATTGAATCTGTATAGTGCTTTAGGCAAAATCGCCATTTTAGCTATATTGATTCTACCGATCCATGAGCATGGGAGGTTTTCCCATTTTTTGAGGTCTTCTTCCATTTCCTTCTTCAGAGTCTTGAAGTTCTTGTCATACAGATCTTTCACATGTTTGGTAAGAGTCACCCCAAGATGCTTTATACTGTTTGTGGCTATTGTGAAGGGGGTCATTTCCCTAATTTCTTTCTCAGCCTGCTTATCCTTTGAGTATAGGAAGGCCACTGATTTGCTTGAGTTGATTTTATAACCTGCCACTTTGCTGAAGTTGTTTATCAGCTGTAGGAACTCTCTAGTGAAGTTTTTGGGTCACTTAGGTAGACTATCATGTCATCTGCAAATAATGATAGTTTGACTTCTTCCTTTCCAATTTGTATCCCTTTGACCTCCTTATGTTGTCGAATTGCCCGAGCTAGTACCCCAAGTACAATATTGAAAAGATAAGGAGAAAGGGGGCAGCCTTGTCTGGTCCCTGATTTCAGTGGGATTGCTTCAAGTTTCTCTCCGTTTAGTTTGATGCTGGCTACTGGTTTGCTGTATATTGCTTTTACTATGTTTAGGTATGGGTCTTGAATTCCTGTTCTCTCCAAGACTTTAAGCATGAAAGGATGCTGAACTTTGTCAAATGCTTTTTCAGCATCCAATGAAAGACCATGTGTTTTTGTTCTTTGAATTTGTTTATGTAGTGGATTGTATTGATGGATTTCCGTATATTGAACCAACCCTGCATTCCCGGGATAAAGCCTACTGGATCATGGTGGATGATCGTTTTGATGTGTTCTTGGATTCGGTTGGCAAGAATTTTATTGAGTATTTTTGCATCGATGTTCATAAGGGAAATTGGTCTGAAGTTCTCTTTCTTTGTTGGATCTTTTTGTGGCTTTGGTATCAGCGTAATTGTGGCTTCGTAGAAGGAATTGGGTAGTGTTCCTTCTGTTTCTATTTTGTGGAATAGTTTGAAGAGTATTGGTGTTAACTCTTCTTTGAAGGTCTGGTAGAATTCTGCACTGAAGCCATCTGGTCCTGTGCTTTTTTTGGTTGGAAGACTTTCTATGACTCCTTCTATTTCTTTAGGCATAATGGGACTGTTTAGATGTTCTAGTTGGTCCTGATTTAATTTTGGTATTTGGTATCTGTCAAGGAAATTGTCCATTTCCTCCAGATTCTCCAGTTGTGGTTGAGTACAGGCTCTTGTAGTAGGATCTGATGATTTTTTGGATTTCCTCAGTTTCCGTTGTTATATCTCCCTTTTCATTTCTAAGTTTGTTAATTTGGATACTTTCTCTGTGCCCTTTGGGCAGTCTGGCTAAGGGTTTATCTATCTTGTTGATTTTCTCAAAGAACAAGCTCCTGGTTTTGTTGATTTTTTTATGGTTCTCTTTGTTTCTACTTGATTGATTTCGGCCCTGAGTTTGATGATTTCCTGCCTTCTACTCCTCCTGGGCGAAATAGCTTCTTTTTGTTCCAGGGCTTTCAGGTGTGTCATTAAGCTGGTAATGTATGCTCTCTCCATTTTCTTTTTGGAGGCACTCAGGGCTATGAGTTTTCCTCTTAACACTGCTTTCATTGTGTCCCATAGATTTGGGTATGTTGTGTTTTCATTTTCATTGTGTTCTAAAAAGTCTTTAATTTCTTTCTTTATTTCTTCCTTGACCAAGGTATCATTGAGTAGAGTATTGTTCAGTTTCCACGTGTATGTGGGTTTTCTGTTGTTTCTGTTGCTATTGAAGACCACTTTTACTCCATAGTGATCAGATAGGAGGCATGGGATTAGTTCTATCTTCTTATATTTGTTGAGGTCTGTCTTGTGACCAATTATATGGTCGATTTTGGAGAAGGTACCATGAGGTGCTGAGAAAAAGGTATATTCTTTTGTTTTAGGATAGAATGTTCTATATATATCTGTTAAATCTAATTGGTCCAAAGCTTCAATTAGTTTCATTGTGTCCCTGTTTAGTTTCTGTTTTCCTGATCGGTCCATTGAGGAAAGTGCAGTGTTGAAGTCACCCACAATTATTGTGTTAGGTGCAATGTGTGCTTTTAGTTTTAATAAAGTTTCTTTTACGAAAGAGGGTTCCCTTGCATTTGGGGCATAGATGTTCAGGATTGACAGTTCTTCTTTTTGTATTTTTCCTTTGACCAGCAAGAAGTGTCCCTCAGGGTCTCTTTTGATGACTTTGGGTTGAAAGTCAATTTTATCTGATATTAAAATGGCTACTCCAGCTTGTTTCCTGAGACCATTTGCTTGTAAAATTGTCTTCCAGCCTTTTACTCTAAGGTAGTGTTTGTCTTTGACCCTGAGGTGTGTTTCCTGTAAGCAGCAAAATGTAGGGTCCTGTTTACGTATCCATTCAGTTAGTCTGTGTCTTTTTATTGGGGCATTAAGTCCATTAATGTTAAGAGATATTAAGGAATAGTGATTGTTACTTCCTATCATTTTTGACGTTATTTTTTAAATTTGAATGCTTAACTTCTTTTGGGTTTGATGAAAGGTTACTATCTTGCTTTTTCCAGGGTGCAGTTTCCCTCCTTGTATTGGTGTTGTCCTCCTATTATCCTTTTTAGGGCTGGGTTTGTGGATAGATATTGGGTAAACTTGGTTTTGTCATGAAATATCTTAGTTTCTCCATCTATGGTGATTGAGAGTTTTGCTGGATATAGTAGTTTTGGTTGGCATTTGTGTTCTCTTAGAGTCTGCATGAGATCTGCCCAGGACCTTCTAGCCTTCATAGTCTCAGGTGAAAAGTCTGCTGTGATTCTGATAGGTCTTCCTTTATATGTTACTTGGCCTTTTTCTCTTACTGCCTTTAGTATTCTTTCTTTGTTTAGAACATTTGGTGTTTTGATTATTATGTGACGGGAAGTATTTCTGTTCTGGTCCAGTCTGTTTGGAGTTCTGTAGGCTTCTTGTATATTCATGGGCATCTCTCTCTTTAGGTTAGGGAAGTTTTCTTCCATAATTTTATTGAAGATATTTGCTGGTCCTTTAAGTTGTAAATCTTCACTCTCATCTATGCCTATAATCCTTAGGTTTGGTCTTCTCATTGTGTCCTGGATTTCCTCGATATTTTGGGTTACAAGCTTTTTGCATTTTGCATTTTCTTTAACTGTTGAGTCCATGGTTTCTATGGTATCTTCAGCATCTGAGATTCTTTCTTCTATCTCTTGTATTCTGTTGTTGATATTTGCATCTCTGTCTCCTGATTTCTTCCCAAGGCTTTCTATCTCCAAAGTTGTCTCCCTTTGAGTTTTCTTAGTTGTTTCTACTTCTGATTTTAGATCCTGGATGGTTTTGCTTAGCTCCTTCACTTGCTTGTTTGTGCTTTCCTGTAATTCTTTAAGAGATTTTTGTGTTTCCTCTTTCATGACCTCAGCCTGCAACCACATTCTTGAAAACAAATATAATTTGAAATCTTGAGTATTTAGATCCAAATAAACTCTGGCAAATAAAAGGCATATAAGTTGTTTTCAATGTTGATTTCTTAAATATTTCTCAAATTATTGTAACAATGCAACATTAGAAAGAACAATGTAATATGACACTATAATCTGGAAAGGCTGCCCTGTCCCCCCTAAGGCTAGAAGTGCCAAACCACATTCTGAGACTCTGCATTATGACTATGACTCTTAAAGTTGCAACCCATGAGTCATAATATCAAGTACTTTAGTTGACCATCATATATTTGTGTGCTTTGAAAGTTTTGCTTTCATTATTTTTGCATGCATCTGGTGTATATTTGCATGTGTTCATGTGTGTGTGTGTGTGTGTGTGTGTGTATGTGTGTGTATGTGTGTGTGAGAGAGAGAGAGCCAGAGATAGGGACAGGCAGAGACAGAGACAGAGAGAACCATGCACTTGTTTGCAGGTTGTAGGGAAGCCTAAAGTTGGTATAAAGTCTGTTTCTTTTGGTGAACCTCCACTTTCTTCACTGAGCCAAGGCCTCTCTATTGACCCTGGGGCTCATCATTTTGTTTAGTTTAACTAAGCAGATTGTTCCTGTGATACATGTCACCCTACTTTCCAGAGTGGAATGACAAGAAGGCTGCCCTGCTTACTCAGCATTTACATACATTTTGGGAATTTGAGCTCATGTCCTCAAGTTTGTGTGTGAGCTTTACCCACTGAACCATCTCTTGAGCCTCTTGGAGAATATTTCATATGAGTATTCTTTTCGTGTTATGGTCTAGATCTGTCCAGTTCAGCATAATTGAGATCATAAGTGATTGCTTCCTTTTTATATTTTCTATTCTTGTTAGAAGACAAGGAACTCCAGAACAGCCAAGAAAAAAAATACTCGCCATTGAAACAAAAATAATTCAATCAGTATCTTCTAAGTTACAAACAATGAAAATCCCTAAGACACCTGCACAAGCACATACAGAGCATGGACAGTTGCTTGGGCAAGAGCCAAATATGCACAGAGGTATATCACACACAGACACACACATAGACACACACAGACACACATACACAGACACACACAGACACACACAGACACACATACACAGACACACACAGACACACACAGAGACACAGACACACACACACACACACACACACACACACACACACACACAGTGGGGAGGTTGGAGCAAGGCCAGTTCTGGGATGGGTAACTATTGTCTTAACACCAAGGAAGAAGAAGAAAAAAACATGCACTTTAATATTTTTTGCATAATAAAAAATGATACAGTGTCAATAAGCAAGGTTTTCAGTATTGTATATACCCTTAAATACTAAAGGCTAAGAGGAAGCCCTTACTGACCTTCTGTTGAAAGTTTCCAGAGGCTAGGCCTCTTATTACCAGCTACCTAAAGCACCCAGCCTTGCAGAACCTAATCTGAGTGATCAGGTTTGGCTGCAGACATATTTTCCTTGTAGTATCAATATCTTCTTATTTATTTATTTATTTACTTATTTATTTATTTTTATTGTAAAGGGAAGTAAAAACACTTTATGATACAATTAAAGATTTACATAGAAAATATTTCTGATAAACACGTTAAAATTGGCAATTTTCATGGAAAATTAAATAGTAAATGGTAGACATGCAAAACACTGCTAAATTAATTGAAATATGGAATAGAAACATTTTATGATAGAATTGAAGATTTACGTGGAAAAAAATTCTGATAAAATTGTAGAAAAATGTAGAAGAACATGTTAGAATTGAAGATTATCATAGAAAATTTTATATCGATATAATTATGGTAGGTATAAAAGTATTCCTAAGTTGATTGAAGGTGGAATTATAAACATTTTCTAATAAACTTGAAGATTTACATGGAAAATATATCTGATTAAATTGAAGAAATATATAGAAAAGCACATTAAAATTAAAGATTATCATGGGAATTATACAGATAAAATGATAGGCATAAAGATAAGTTGATTGAATGTGGAATTATAAACATTTTTAGATAAAATTGAAGATTTACATAAAAATATTTCTGGTAAAAGTCAAGAAATATATGACAAACATGTTAAAGACAAACATGTTAAAATTGACAATTTCATGGAAAATTTTACATATAAAATGGTAGATATGAAAACTCTAAATTATTAGAAGGTGGAATTAGAAACATTTGTGATAAAATCAAATATTTACGTTGAAAACATTCCTGATAAAATAGAGGAAATATATTGAAAGACATTAAAATGGAAGACTACCATGAAAAATAATGCAGATAAAATGGTAGACATAAGAAAACATTACTAAATTAATTAAAAGGGGAATTACAAACATTTCCTGATAAAATTGAAGATTTACATGAGAAATATTTTATTAGTCTATGTCTTTTTATTGGGGAGTTGAGTCCATTGTTGTTAAGACATATTAAGGAATAGTGATTGTGGCTTCCTGTTAATTTTGATGTTATTTATGTTTGTGTGGGTATCTTCTTTTGGGTTTGTTGGGAGATTACTTTCTTGATTTTTCTAGGGTGTAGTTTCCCTCCTTGTGTTGTCATTTCCCATAAATTAACCTTTGTAGGGCTGGATTTGTGGACAGATACTGTGTAAATTTGGTTTTATCATGGAATATCTTGGTTTCTCCATCTATGATGATTGAGAGTTTTGTTGGGTATAGTAGCCTGGGCTGGCATTTGTGTTCTCTTAGGGTCTGTATGAGGTCTGCTCAGGATCTACTAGCTTTCATCATCTCTGGTGAGAAGTCTGGTGTAATTCTGATAGGTCTGCCTTTATAAGTTACTTGCCCTTTTCCCCTTACTGCTTTTAATATTCTTACTTTGTTTAGTGAATTTGGTGTTTTGATTAATATGTGCCAGGAGGAGTCTCTGTTCTGGTTCAGTCTGTTTAGAGTTCTGAGGCTTCTTGTATGTTCATGGGCATCTCTTTCTCTAGGTTAGGGAAGTGTTCTTCTATAATTTTGTTGAAGATATTTACTGGGCCTTTAAGATGTAAATCCTCACTCTCATCTATACCTATAATCCTTAGGTTTGGTTTTCTCATTATGTCCTGGATTTCCTGGATGTTTTGGGTTACAAGCTTTATGAATGTTTCATTTTCTTTGACTGTTGAGTCAATTTTTCTATGGTATCTTTCTATGGTTCTTACTTCTATCTCTTGTATTCTGTTGTTGAAGCTTGTGTCTATGACTCCTGAATTCTTTCCAAGGTTTTCTATGTCCAGAGATGTCTCACTTTGTGATTTCTTTATTTTTTCTACTTCTACTTTTAGATCCTGGATGGTTTTGTTCAGTTTCTTCACTTGATTGTTTGTGTTTTCCTGTAATCCTTTAAGGGATTTTTGTGTTTCTTCTTTAAGGGCTTCTGCCCTGTATCTCCTGTATTTCTTTCTTTCTTTTTTTTGAAAGAACTGTGATGTTTAGCTTTTATTTATTTATTTTTTTGATGGCACAATATTATTTTTTTATTTGATATATTTTTTATTTACATTTCAAATGATTTCCACTTTTCTAGCCCTCCACTCCCCGAAAGTCGCATAAGCCCCCTTCTCTCCCCCTGTCCTCCCACCCACCCCTTCCCACTTCCCCGTTCTGGTTTTGCCAAATACTGCTTCACTAAGTTTTTCCAGAACAAGGGGCCACCCGTCCTTTCTTCTTGTACCTCATTTGATGTGTGGATTATATTTTGGGTATTCCAATTTTCTAGGTTAATATCCACTTATTAGTGAGTGCATACCATGATTCACCTTTTGAGTCTGTGTTTCTTAAATGGATTTTTGTGTTTCTTCTTTAAGGGATTTTACCTGTTGACTGATGTTCTCCTGTATTTCTTTAAGGGAGTTGTTTAAGTCATTCCTGAAGCCCTCTATCAGCATCATGAGATATGATTTTAAACCCAACTCTTGCTTTTCTGGTGTGTTGGTGTACCCAGGACTTGCTGTGGTGGGAGAACTAGGTTCTGATGTTGCCATGTGGCCTTGGTTTCTGTTGGTAGGGTTCTTATGCTTGTCTTTTGCCATCTGGTTATCTCTGGTACTAGTTGGTATTGTTGTCTCTGGCTGGAGTTTGTTCCTCCTGTGGGCCTGTAAGCCTGTGTCCTTACTCCTGTGAGATCAAAAGTGAAAGCACTGCTGGGAGATCACTCTCTCCTGATGGGCTATGTACAGAAGGCTGTGGAGTTTGCAGGCTCCGTGGTGCAAATGGGAAGACTTCCTTCCCAGCTGCTCCACTGGTTTTATGCCCTGTGTGCTCCTAGCTTGTTTCCTCCAGATAGAAGTTAAAGATCTCACCTCTGCTCAGAAGTGAAAGCACTGCTGGGAGATCACTCTCTCCTGGAAGGCTGTGCACAGAAGGATGTGGAGTCTCCAGGCTTCCTGGTGCCAATGGCAGCAGGAAGACTTCTGTCCCAGCTGCTCCACTGATCTTATGCCCTGTGTGCTCCTAGCTGGTCCCCTTCAGAGAGAAGGTGGATATCTCACCTCTTCAATATCTTCTAATCATGCTGTTATTACTACTTTTTAAACCACTGGAGTAAATATGCCACTAATAAAACTGTTCACTATAATTAAATCTATATTTTGATGACTGATAAATGTAACTAATAATAGCTTTTCATGTGTCATAATTTGAGATTACAGTGATAGATCTCTCCTATTCATCTGTTAAGTCATTGGCCCAATTATGGGATACTTATGCATTTCTCTAATTGTACTGGATAAATTCATTTGGAATCTTTGTGTTTGTTTCTTCCCAAACCTGTCCACGTTACATTGCACCTAGGTGGGGCCACTGTCCAACTGCTCACTGGCAATAGTATAAGGGTGGTTTTGAAATGTGTCAAAATACCAAAGCCAGGCCATGTTAAAGATGAGTTAGAAAGTATCAAAACAGAGTAAATCTGGGAACTAGGAAATGGGAGGCAGCCATAGGCAGTAAATACCGAAAACGTAATTCCAGCCCATGCCAAATTGGGAATGGAATAAAAAAGTAGGAAGAAGTCTTATTCTACTTTTAGTCATGACAGAGAATCTGGGAACTATCAGGCACTGGTGAAAGAAGCACGTGACGCACAGTGATGCTGATACAAGGTGACAGCTTTTGGCTTTGAACTGGGGAAGCCCTGACAACTCAATGAGTGGTAGGCTGATGTCAGATAAACGGATAAAGTCCCCAATCATCTAAATATGTATAAGAAAACAATTTTTCTTCTAAAAAGATTCTCAAGTTTTGAATAATTTAAAATTTTATATTTCCTGCTGAAGAGAAATGTGTGGACAGAGTATGGATTTCAGGGTTTGGTGGCTGCCTAGAAGGATGATGGTATTGCTATAAGAGAGTGGGGTGATAATAAAAGGGTGTGGTTGGGAAAGGAATGTGGTTAGAAATCCTTACATGTCTGTCTGTGTTTCTTAGCAGCCACGAGATGTTTGTTATTACACCAAAAGTTTGGCTTCCATTTGTGGGAATGCTTGGTTCCTGTAGCTGAGTATTGATACCTTTCCTATCTATAAATGAAACATCACACATGACCTAATTCCCTTAAAGTTGTCATCCCTCATATTGTACAAAGTGTGTTGATAATCTCAAAGGTACTCTGAATACTGAGTTGCTTATAATATTAGTCTACAAATATTGTAAAAGGGCAATGAAGAAAATGCAAAAAAATAAAACAAATGCCATAAATGTTATAGCCATTAAAAAAGACTCTGTGATGGACATTTATATTGTTTTTAACAGCACAAATAGAAGATAATTCACATGCCATGTAATTCACATATTTAAAGATCTTAGTGTCTGTGTGTGTGTGTGTGTGTGTGTGTGTGTGTGTGTGAATATGTGTAGGATACATATACAAGTACATGTTCATCCTTGTAAGTGTATGTGCACATATATCGAGGTGAATGGAAAGTCTAGGCTAGGTATTAGCCTTCATCTTCCACCTTGTCTAAGAGAAACCCTCTTTTGATTCACTGCTGTGCACACTGAGCTATATGGCAAATCAATTTAGGGACTCTCCTGTGTCCACCTGCAATCTCACTGTATGATTATACAGTGTACTGTATTATATGTACTGGATTATAGACATGGGTTACTATGTACACTTGATTCTACATGGTTTCTGGGGATCTGAACATACATTTTGATACTTGTCAGCAATCATTTCACACTCTGAGCTGCTTTTCTAGCCTCAAATTCACACAATCATATGTATATGATTCAATGTTTATGATAACATTAGTTTTACTAAATTTTAGTTAGTAATATAAGATTATAACTAGTAATATATAGTAATATAAGATTATATTAAGTAGTATATATATTACTTATATAGTAATATAAGATTATGATAAATATACCTAACATAAATTTGCCAATGTAATGAATTTGAATTGTATAATTCACTGTTATCAATTATTCATAATGTTATATAACTGTCAGTATTGTCTCTCTCCAAACTGTTTTCATCACTTCAAATTGAAACTTAATTATAAACTCAATTAGAAAACTAATTGCTAGTGTGTTGCAGGAATTATTTTGCTATTATAAAATATTACAGTATCAAATAAATAAATCCCTGTCTAGGCATAAAGGAACCAAAAGGTGGCAATGAATACAACTATTACTTTAAATATTGAAGACTAGATCTCAGCAGATGGCTGGCCAGGGGTGACCAAATTTAACCCCTGCATGTATGTACTGTGAGTTTACCAATTAATATTTGTACATTGTTGTAATTCCATAATTTGTTTAATTACTTTTACAATTAGCAAGAGTATTTGCTATTAAATTTGTTTACCTAATTGTTTGGCATTTAATACTTTTGTCATTTAATACTTTTGATAGTCTTGGCTTTCTCCATGCCATTTGTCTATCATTTTGTATGCCAGAGAGAATGGACTGGAGCTGAGCCAACCCATTAGTCACCTAGCCCCACTACTAGTTCATTTGAGCAAAGCTGTCATAATATAGTTATGTTTACAATATGCTTTGGAGCTTGGAAGACAGATTAATTAGGAAAAACCATGTCACACAAGTATGAGGATTTGAGCTAAGTTCTCACACATATGTGAGAAGGGTTTATGGTTATAATCCCAGAGCTACAGAGGTAGAGACACGGATCCCTAAGATTACAGAACATCCATCCCATGCAAGTTGGTAAGTTCTAGGAAGTAGGAAAGCCTGGCTACAAAGGCAAAAAGAGTAAATGATTCTTCTTTGGCCTCCATTCCCATGCATGCATGTACTGACATGGACACACAGATATATGCATGTCAACACATACATATATACATTCACAAGATATATGCAGGAGTGTACTAGGGAAAACATAGCTCAAAAATTAAACACAAAGTATAAAATGAAGTGGAACAACATTTCAGAGACCATGAATGATAGTTCTTTCTAATCCCCAAGAAGATCATATTATCTGACCTTCCTTGACTACCTCAAAGCATGAAGAACCATCCTATCTTTTTATTTACTTTAATTGATAATTAATTAGCTTAGTATTTAACGTAATGATTTTCACCATGACATCTTTGTATAAATATGATATTTTATGTTGATCTCAGTTTTTCTTTCCTATTTCCTCCCTGTAATCTCTTTCCCACCATGAGAGGTGATTACCTCTCACCCTTTTTTATTACATGTATTCTATTGCCCTCTCCTGTTTCCATTTCTACTAAGATATCTTCCCCTCTCTTATGATCCATTTTGTCATTTTGTAAGCTAAAAACATATACATAAACACTACAAAGACAGACAACAATACACATGCACATACACACTTTTAAGTCAATATAGAAAAAATTGGTCAGACATAATAATCTTCAGTTCCATCTACTTTCCTGTAAATATCATGATTTCATTTTTCTTTATAGATGCATAAAATTCCATTGTACATGTGAACCTCATTTCTTAGCCACCCATTTATTGAGGGACATCTAGGCTGGCTCTGTTTCTTGGATAGAGTAAACAGTTCAGCTCTAAACATATAGGAGCAGTGTCTCTGTGGGATGGTGACTTATGGGCATTTGACAAATAACTAAGACTTACATACTTGTGTCATAAGACAGTTCTCTGTTCAGATTTCTGGAGAATCTCCACGCTAGTTACTTGGCCACTATGTAGTATGATTACGAGTTTATATTTTTGCCATCAGTGTATAGAAGAACCATAATTTCAGGACATACTTACAGTGACATGAAGATGATTTGAAGCAATTACCGTAGTGATTTTTCTATTAAAAGTTATTGTCTGTGAGCATTTGGTGGTAGCAGTGACTTCTACTACTAAGCTAACTTCTCTATATTGTTTCTGAGAAGCCAGCCAATATTTCAAGTTCCCAGACATGAAGGCAGTTAGTTCCCAGATGGAAGGCAGTGCACTATGGTCACATTCTGTAAGATGCCAGCATGGTGACTCTGCTATTTTCCACTATTCCCTTTCACTTACTAAAATGAATCCAATGCTTGTAATACAGTCATACAGCATGTCTGACATTCTCTATCAGATTCTGACCCTACATAGTCGATCAGTGCATGGGTCATCTCGGTAGAGTTTCATTTTAGGGGGATGTATTTTTATAAAGATGCTAGACTCTGGTAGATACAATTGTTACCAGTGCAGACTACAAATTGATACTTGACAATGTTTTATTACTATTCTCATTTTTTCTTCTGTTGTCACCTACATTTTCTTTTAAATTTCCTTCTCTTTGGCATTCAGAGCTTGGACTGAATGGAAATATTAGAGTTTGTGGTAGTAATTACTAGTGACATTTAATAATTATAACCTTTCTATATGTGAGTATACATGTATGTGTATGTTTGTGTGTATCTATGTGTGTATGTGCTTGTGTGCTCAGCTGCACATTGGAAGACAAAAGAATGTGTTGCTGGAATCTTTTGGAGTTGGAGTTTCAGGCAATTTTGAGCTACCTGATATGAATGATAGGAACCAAACTCAGATCTTCTGTAAAAGCAATAAACACTGTTAATTACTGAGCCATTCATCTCTCTAGTTACAGTACTGTCATTTTAAAATCAGATAATCTGTCAGGAATCTGATGATAAAAGTCAAATAAATAAAAACCTCATTTTGTTGCATCTCTTTTTCTTTTTCGTGTGTGTGTGTGTGTGTGTGTGTGTGTGTATGTGTGCATGTGCGTGTGTGTGTGTGTGTGTGTGTGTGTCCACACTTTTGCTTTTAAAAGAGACTATCACATTTTAGTCCTTTGTTGGTTAAAGATAGTGTCAAGTACTATCTTTATTGTTCCTCCTTTCCTAACCTCAATAGCACTTTGAGAAGGGCTGGGAAAGCAACTCAGTGGTAGCGTATTTCCCTAGCACATACAAAGACTTGGCTCTAAGACAGGACCTGAGGAACTGAACACAGGTTCTCATGCTTACACGGCAAGCACTTTATGCACTGAGCTATGCCCCTACCTCTTTATATGTATTTTTAATGTCTATTGACTTGATCCTCCTTGCCCAGTACAGATTCTTTCAGGAATACTTTGTTCAACCAGGAACCTATCACTAATTTTCCCAATCCTATATCATTCTAAAAAAGTAGGAGGAGATAAACTTTTTCACCCAGTTTTCCAACCTAGAGAGGTGAAGAAGGGCATTGTTTTATCTTGGTTGCTTGTTGCCTAGTAAGAGACTACTGCCCTTGTTTCCCATGAACAATCCAGTGCCAAATAGTACGCCTGGGCCATGGTCTTTTTCTGTAAACCTTAGAACAATATTTGGTCATTTTTGTATGACATATTTAAGGCATAGTGCAAAAAAATGTGCAGTGAAAGAACAGAGCATAAATAAGTAGACATCAGGAGAAAGTGGAATGATCTGCAGGTAATGAACTAGCACATGGTGACAATATCATGTATTTATGTATTTATTCAGTGTATGAGAGACACATGACATTGAGTTGCTGGAAGTCAAATGTAAGCAGGACAGTCAATTACACAGGCCAGACTTTCAAAGGGAAACAAACCAGGCACTCAGAAGCACAAGTGACATTTATTATTTGTAGCCTGCTACTGTCATCCAGCATGAATAAGTAACAAGTTCAGAACATAATTTTAAGAAGGCAGCAGGAGATTTCACACAGTGTTTTAATGTCTCTCAGAATACAATGCTGAGACTGTGCCAAGATATGTTTTAGTAAAACGCTATGCATAAAAAGCCAATGACAATGAATGAGAAGGGGTTCCCTAGAAGCTTGTTAGGGACAGAGGAAAGTTAATTTTGCAGACATTTTCATGTGTTCATGTGTACCATTTTTTAAAAAGTCACCATTGGAGACTGAGGCAATTTCCAAGTGCTTGTGCTTGCCACAAAGTATGAGGATGTGAGTTCAAATCCCCAGAATGCATGTAAAGCTGTACACGGTGCTTCACTCTAGTCCTAGCATTCCCACTGTGAGGAGAATACAGAGTGGCCAACTACACGAGACCTCGTCTCAACCAAGTCAGACAGTGAAGACCATATGCTAGGTTGTCCTCTGACCTCCATGTGCAGGCCTTACCATACATGCATTGGCATTCACACACATGTACACACATGTTCAAAGTTAAAACAAAATCAATATAAAAATGCAATACTAGATGCATTATAACTACCTGAAGGTACAATACAATTGTATAGTGGCCTAAGGTTTTAAAAGAAGAATTTGGAGAGTTAACTTTTCTTACTGATCAACATACTCTCAACTCATGGAGATCTGACAAAGGAAAGGGAAAGGGGTGAGAAGGAGAAGAAAATAAAAGAAGAGAGAGACAGGGGAAGGAGGAAGAAGGGCTGGGGTGGAATCAAGCAAAATTACAGAAGGAAAGGAAGAAGGCCAGGGACAAAGATAAATGGAGGGAAATACCATGAACTAGAAGTTTTCATTTCCCAGTCCTTAATAACAAAATATTTGGAAGAAAATGTTCAGAGCAAACTAGATTTGCAAACACAACTAGGAAAGCCCCCAAATAGAGGAAAGGCTTCATCATCTAGGGTCATGGAACCAGAAACAGTGGGAGACCAAATTATGCTGAACTCACTCAAAAGAGAGCAGCTGCCATATTTCTCTCACTCTTTTCATGCAAGAAATAAATATGTTGACCACACAACCCGTGACTGTTTAAAAGGAAGCTTGCCACGATGGAGCCCTTTCATGGGAACATGCCCAGGAATGTGGATGCAATTATAGGTACGAAGCTGACCCGGGTTCCCGTAACCCAACCTTGAGTCAAAGGCGCTGCCAGTGAGAGATGGGTCATCCCTTCACTTGGTGAGTGTGGTGTGAGCAAATCCACAGGCACATAAGTTAAACCAGATGCAGGGTAGGACAGTTCCTATGCACAAGAATTTGAAAGCACATTGTAAAAGTATTTCCTGAGCTGGTAAAAGTTACCAGAGAACAATATTTAGATGATAATTAAAGGGGAAGATGAAGATTTGTGTAGAAAGATGTCATCAAAGCTATTAAAAACATTAGCTGCAACCCCACATCTAATAATCCAAGCACTATTAAATGATCGCAGGATACAGCCCTGTCATCAACATTAAAAAAAAATTAGATGTGTATAGCAATATTCCTGAGGTATGTTCTATGAACCACTATATCTAAAGACCCAGAGATATGTCAGTTCAAAATTCCTTCTACAGTAATGACATAATACAAGGAAAACCTAAAATTTATTAAAGCAAGTATCTTGTTGTTTTTATTTTCATTAGCATGTGAATATAACAGAGAGGGAAGCTATTGATGACCATGCACAACTCAAGGGCATAGTATGGAAATGTACATTCTTTGCGCCTCACTACAAGTATGCCATAATTTTTAAAAAGTCATCTTGATCTTGAGAAAGCAGTAATCATTATTAATCATACTAAATCTCAACTTTTAAGTACACGACTTGCCATGTTGTTAAAAGAATGCATAGCAGGCATTTGGAAGGGAAATATGCAAGTACCAAATACATGCATGTGCTACCTTTGGGAAGAAATTGTGAGAGTGTGTTACATGCTAAACTTTGATAGAACAATGCTTCTTTTGAAAGAATGAGTGATAAAAATGTGATTATTCAGACCAGGGCATCTAGTAGTCATTTGCATAAATATAGATAAAGCAAGACTCTATGTCAAGTCAAACATATGATAACCTTTATTAATGATGAGAATGTTCAAATAGTCAAAAAGGTCAGAAATTTTACAGAGTATCACCGGAGAGAGTATTTCTTTTATTGCCCAATTTTTTCCATGCTAACACTTGGAAATTGAATCAAAATCACATATGAATTAATGGCATTTCCCAAGTGCAAGGTAGATCAGTGAATTTGTAACATGATGGTGGTGCTGGCTAGTCTTCTGTCAATTTGATACAAGCTAGAGTTCTTTGAAGGGAGGGGACCTCACTTGAGAAAAATGTCCTCATAAGATCTAGCGGTAAGGCATTTTCTTAATTAGTGGTTGTTGGGGAAAGGCCAGCCCATGAAGAATGGTGCCATTCCTGGGCTGGTGATCCTGGCTTCTCTAAGAAAACAGGCTGAATGAGCATGGGAGCAAGCTCGTAAGAACACTCCATCGAGGCCTCGGCATCAGCTCCAGCTTTGAGAATCCTGCACAGTTTTAGTTCCTGTCCTGACTTCCTTCAATATAAACCGTGCTGTGGAAGTAAAAGCTGAATAATTCCTTGTCACTCCAACTTGCTCTTGGTCACGATGGCTTGTTGCAGAAATGGAATTCCTAACTAAGACAATAGCATAAACATTTTTTGTTGATGTGATTTTGGGTATTACAGTTTGAACTATTACTGTATCAAGTTTCAGGGTAGTTTAAAATTGCCCATAATTAGCAAGTTATTAAAATTGCTTTCAAACTTTATATATACATATATTTTTCCTTGTATAATAATTTAATTAAAAAAGGCTTTCATGTAAATGTTTTCAGAATGGGAAGTTGAGACAGCATCTAACTCTGTAGCCTGGCTGGTAAGAATTTTTCATGTAACCCAAGCTGCCCTCAAACTCATGAGCATCTTCCTTCCTCAAGCTCTGCAGAGCAGTAATTATAAATCTGAGACTATATGCCAAGCCTTTCAGTGGATTTTTTGCGAGCTACGTCTTCTGAGAATAATTTTTCTCATCATTTCATAAATGAGATAATTTAAATTTTATACAGAGTATTTAAAATTCAGTTCCCCCAAATTATGCTTTTATTATATATATTATACTGTATATATTAAATACTACCTTTGGTATATAAGGCATTATTAAAATGAATAAAAGCTAGTCATAAATATTTATTAGTTTCAATTCCTGCTGTCTAAAGTTTTGTGAGACATAAACTGCATTAATGAGAGTTCTTGTATATCCTCAATAATATTTAAAAGTGTAAAAATTATCATAAAAATATTAAGAATGGAAAAATTAGGAAAAAGAAAGAGTCCATATAGACTAATTATTATTTTCAAGTGATAGGCAGGTCTGTGCAAAGTACAGGATATACATCATGTTATTAATATAATAATGGCATGATTAATATAATTTAAAATTCTTTCTCACCTTTGGTTTGGGTTGCTAAGTATGATTCCCAGGGTGGTTGTCAACTAGGATCTATGAGTTGGGCGATGTCTGTAGAATTCACAAAGAATCCCACAGTGTGTCCTGTGTGTGAGCCCTGCAGCTCCCCCAGGTTCTTGTTAGCATGCAAACAGCAGGTAACATTTCACTGTTGCTGATTGCCTTAAGTCCATCTAAGCCATTCCTGTGGTGCATGCTTTATCATGTCTTCTCGAGTTACCTGCTAACTGTGCTGCACTGCTTAGTTCACAAAGATGTGAGGAATACCAGACTCCCAAGTTTGTTTTCAGTGCCTTCCTCACTGGCCAGAAACATTGTGAAATTCAGTCTGGCAGGGCCCTTCTTTCTACTTTATTTTAATTCATTGTTTACCCCAGTATCGGGTCTAAAAGTAATGTCTCTCTTGGAATAAAATTGTTTTCCAGCTCTATTGCTGTGCATGAAAATTCACCTTAATTTCCTTTTTGAATTTTTGTGGACACTCAATCTCTTTGGTTGAAATGTTGCTCTGTTTGTGACTGTCATTAGTTATGTATTAAATAGTACTTCTTTTTTAATTGTTTAGGCAATGAAAAGATAATGACTTACAGAAGAACTGTTACAGAAGAATTGAACATACTGGCATTTGTTAACTTTTATCCATGTCTCTCCAACTTCAAGATTAACTTCCCATGGAGCAGAGCTCATAGACTTTTCAGTTTATTTAGAAAACAGTACATTAGCCAACTATCTACTGTAAACTCAGGGAGTTATTCATGTGAAGCTTCTGTTTCATTAATCTTTGTTTCGTGAGATGATATGAAAAACAACAGTAAATGTTTAGAGTTGGCAATGTGACTTCATGGTAAAGTTATGGCCATAACATGCAACACAAACACACACACACACACACACACACACACACACACACACACACAAGAGAGGGGGGGCTGAGAATGAGAGAGTGTGTGTTTATAAATATCATTTAAAAGTGTACGAAAGCCCACTAGTTAGTCAGCTAATTGAAAATTAACATTAAAAAAAGAGTTTGAATAGAATTACCTACATGGATGGAAAATGGTGCTCCTAGAAGACAAGGATCACTAGGTAAACATTGCAGTGAAAGGCACTGAATTTCTCCCTGGTAGTCAGGGAGAACTCAGAGTTCTCTACCACAGTCCAGGGTCTTGCTTGTCCACCATGAATTTTATGTTGCAAGAGCCTACTGCTAAGTCAACACACACATTGCAGGCAGGGCCTACACAAATCAATCTCAGACAAACAGGGAAAGTCTCTGGCACATAGCTTCCAAGCTGCTAGGTGGTGCTGTGCAGGTTGCTAGAAGAGAGAACACTAAGGGGCCACAGCATTAGATCTTGTGTGCTATAAGAAGAACTTTACACAAGGTGTGCCCACTGGTACAGTTGTGGCATGAATGTTCTGAGCCAACTAAGCACCTATTGAATGAATTTGAGCCCTGCCTTATAGCAGAGAATTTAATTCCTGGCACTGTCAAACTAGTTAAGACCAAAACCCAAAACCCAAAACCCAACAAAACCCTGTGTGGTGGTTTAAATATGCTTGGCCCAGAGAGTGACAATATTAGGAGGTGTGGCCTTGTTGGAGTAGGTTTGGCCTTGTTGAAAGTGTGTCACTCTTGGATTGGGCTTAGAAACCTCCTCCTATTTGGAGTGAAGTTTAGTACATGGAGATAAGAATGGATCAATTCACATTCTTATGCATGCTGACCTCCAATTGAACCAGCACCATTTGTTGAAAAGGCTATCTTTTTTCCACTGGATGTTTTTGGCTCCTTTGTCGAAGATCAAGTGACCATAGGTGTGTGGATTCATTTCTGGATCTTCAATTCTATTCCATTGGTTCACTTGTCTGTCACTGTGCCAATACCATGCAGTTTTTAACACTATTGCTCTGTAGTATTGCTTGAAGTCAGGGATACTGATTCCCCCAGAATTTCTTTTGTTGTTGAGAATAGTTTTAGCTATCCTGGGTTTTTTGTTATTCCAGATGAATTTGAGAATTGCTTTTTCTAACTCTGTGAAGAACTGAGTTGGGATTTGGATGGGGATTGTGTTGAATCTGTAGATCGCTTTTGGCAAGATGGCCATTTTAACTATATTAATCCTGCCAATCCACGAGCATGGCAGATTTTTCCATTTTCTGAGGTGTTCTTTGATTTCCTTCTTCAGAGACCTGAAGTTCTTGTCGTATAGATCATTCACTTGTTTGGTTAGAGTCACACCAAGATACTTTATATTGTTTGTGGCTATTTTGAAGGGTGTCATTTCCCTAACTTCTTTCTCAGCATGCTTATCCTTTGAGTATAGGAAGGCAACTGATTTGCTTGAGTTGATTTTATAACCAGCCACATTGCTGAAGTTGTTTATCAGCTGTAGGAGTTCTGTGGTGGAGGTTTTCAGGTCACTTTAAGTAAACTCCCTCCATGTAAAACCAGACACACTGAAACTAATAGAAAAGAAACTGGGGAAGACCCTTGAGGACATGGACACAGGGGAAAAGTTCCTGAACAGATCACCAATAGCTTATGCTTTAAGATCAAGAATTGACAAATGGGACCTCATAAAATTACAAAGTTTCTGTAAGGCAAGGGACACTGTTAAAAGGACAAAATGGCAACCATCAAATTGGGAAAGGATATTCACCAATACTACATCTGATAGAGGGCTAATATCCAATATATACAAAGAACTCAAGAAGTTAGACACCAGGGAAACAAATAACCCTATTAAAAATGGGGTACAGATCTAAACAAAGAATTTTCACCTGAAGAAATGCAGATGGCCGAGAGGCACATTAAGAAGTGCTCAACATCATTAGTCATTAGGGAAATGCAAATCAAAACAACCCTGAGATTTCACCTTACACCAGTCAGAATGGCTAAGGTCAAAAACTCAGAAGACAGCAGGTGTTGGCAAGGATGTGGAGAAAGAGGAACACTCCTCCACTGCTGGTGGGGCTGTAAGATAATGCAACCACTTTGGAAATCAGTCTGGCGGTTCCTCAGAAAACTGGACATGACACTTCCAGAGGACCCTGCTATACCTCTCCTGGGCCTATACCCAAAGGATTCCCTGGCATGCAATAAAGACACATGCTCCATTATGTTCATAGCAGCATTATTTATAATAGGCAGAAGCTGGAAAGAACCCAGATGTCCCTCAAAGGAGGAATGGATACAGAAAATGTGGTATATTTACACAGTGGAATACTACTCAGCAATTAGAAATAATGAATTCACAAAATTTTTAGGCAAATTGTTTGACCTGGAAAATATCATCCTAAGTGAGGTAACCCAATCACAAAAGAATACACATGGAATGCAATCTCTGATAAGTGGATAATAATTAGCCCAGAAGCCCTGAATACCCAAGGCACAAATCGCATAACAAATGACTCCCATCAAAAAGTATGGAGAGGGTCCTGATCCTGGAAAGGATTGATCTAGCATTGGAGGGGAATATAAGGACAGAGGAAAAGGAGGGAAGTGATTAGAGAATGGAAGGAGAGAAGAAGGTTTATGGGACATATGGGGAGGGGGGATCCAAGAAAGGTGAAATCATTTGGAATGTAAACAAAGAATATAGAAAATAAAAATATTAAAAAAACAAAACAAAAGAAAACAACAACAAAAAAAGAAATCTCCTATTTGCCTGGAAACCGTCTTCTGGCTGCTTTCAGAACCATATGTTGAACTCTTAGCTCCTCTCACATTATGTCTATGGACACTGCGATACTTCCTGTCATGATGATAATGTATGGAATCTCAGAAGGTTTAAGATAATCTCAATGAAATGTTGTCCTTTATAAGAGCTGCCTTGGTCATGGTATCTCTTTATGACAATGAAAATTTGTACATCCGCACATAGTTGGAGAAGTTATAGATTCTGGAATAGATCTCATTTTCATTAATTTGCTCAAGGATGTATATTGATATACAGTTGATATCTGCCAAAGGAGGAAAACTCTTTTTTAGGGTGTGGCTCATGGTAGGTTTTCTTTGCACCATTGATGATCCTTCCACCTATGTACATATAGCAAAGAGTAAGAGCACATATTGGGATTTTTAACAGTCAAGAATTTGAGAGGGGGACATGCTAGAGGAAATGATGGGAAATGAGAGAGTTGGAGAGGGGCAAATTGGAGTTGGATATTATCGTGAATGAGCATATACCTCATAAAACTCACAAGAACAAATGTAGTTAAAAAATTAAAAAATATATTAGATAAAAAATTCTCTTTTCAGTTTTGTTTTTCTATTGATTTTATATTGGCATTAATTCATGATAGTTTAGAAGTTAAAACAAAATCCTGACTACTCCTCATGCATACATAGTTTGAGTAGCTGCTCTGTTTACAGCATTCTTTATCCACTATCAGTAAGCTGTCATTGCCATGGTTGACATCCACCCCCCTTTCGGTCAGGGTTTGCTGACTGCCTGCTCCAGAAACACTCCACCCACCCCTCTCCTTTGACATCTTCAAGTCCCACCCTTGAAGGAGACCCTTTATTTTGTGTCTTTCTCTTATCAGAATGAAGTATTTCTCCTTGTAAATCACTGAATATAAAAACTCACTCTAATGTCTTTATTGATTTTTTTAGACATATTATCTGTTTGATTGAAAACAGATTGCAGTGTTGAAGTTAATTATCAGCCTCCATGATTTTCCTCAGTAGCTATCTAGCAGCTTCTTCGCTTGCAATGCCTGCAGACAATTTCAAGTTGACAACTGTATGTAAGAAATCTATTGAGAAAATTGGTTTTATTTCTCTATGAATTTTGAATATACTCAAATTCCTATAAATATTTGCCATTTTTGATTTATTAATATAATTACTTAGAGTACATCTATACCTAGTTTCAGTTTATAACACACATAATAAAAATTATTTATAGTTATGGAACCAGTTTGACATATAGAGGAGACTTAGACAGAGCAGTACACAATTGGCAATCTATGTAGAATGCCCTGAATTGATCTGTGCACATTGAATTCCCAGTTAATTGCAGCCATCTGTTTTCCTATCTGACCTGTGGATGCCTCACACTGACTGTCTATGTAACTTCTGTTATTAGATAGATTCTGTTTTCCCGAGATGATTCTTACTTGTCATCTCATGGATTTCAATCTGTGATGTCTTGTCCTCACCCAATTCTTTGTTGCCAACACTAACCTTCTCTTAGTGTTGCCATTATTTCTAAAGGACCATGCCTTTCTTTTACACCTTTTTATGCTCTTCCTGTTTACCTTAAGAAATAACATTGTATACAAATGAGATATATTTATTGAATAAGTGGGATTATTTGATTTACAGAAATTTCCCTCACTAGCATATAAGAGTTTTATTTACTTATTTAATTTTGGGTGTGTATATTGTTTGTGCAAAATATATACATGTTATACACATTGATGTGGGGTTACATGCCTTATGTGAGTGTGCAGGGGACATAAGTTGTCAATATCTTCTATTGTTCTCTATCTTATCTGTTTGTTTTAGGTAGGGCCTCTCACTGAAGCTAAAGCTCACATTTTAGCCAGATTGGCTAATGAGTAATCTCCTTGGATCTGTTTCTTTCTACCAGTATGAGAATCCCAAGTACAAATTACCAAGATTACCTGTCTTTAAGCAGTAAAAATTTGAACTCAGATTTTCACGCTTATCCTAAAAGTACTCTTATGTACTTACCTTCCCAATCTTGATAGTTATTTCTATCTTTTCAGCTTCCAGAATAAGTAAACATATTTTAGGTCCATAATAAATTGATGACAATACTACCTGAAAGAATCTCTGTGGGTTCTGATTTTGTGATTCTTTTTCCCTTTAAAGATGAATGTGAGCTGATCTCAGATGGGCTTTGCTTTGGTAATAATCATAATTAGTTTTCTTTAGAATGACTATTAGAATATGTGGCTGCTAAACAGTAAAATGGTATTCATCATAAATACTTATTTGTTTATCTGTCATCCTGAGAAATGATAATAATAATAATAATAATAATTGTATTTATTAATAATAATATACTAAAATGGGTATACACTGTAAAGCTTAGATTATTTTATACTGATATCTGACTGATTATATATGTTCAAATAATATCTTAAATGATTGGAAAATTATTTAAATAAATATGATATAGGAGTAAAAATATAAGGTCATTTTGAAATCATGGAATAGTTCTATTTTGTTTTATAAATTTATCTTACATTCATGAAAAGACTTCATCATAAAGTGTTTTATGAATGACCTTTTGATTTGGGAAAGACAAAACAGGAATGATATTATTTTTATAAATAAGACTAGTAATTAACTTGTCAGATGCCAGTGTAACTTCAGGGCAAAATCTGTCACATATGTGACTATCTGAATTAAATAGTTTAGTGTGAGGACTATATTACTCATGCCAAAGCATTCAGCTAATTTTGTGTCTTCCTAAAATGCTAAGACTTTTGTTGCTCAGTTCTTTTCATAGATCATGAATGCTTTAGACTTCTATTTTTTGAAACTTTCCTCATTAAAATTCTTGTAGTTACAACCATAATAAACAATAGAATTTGAAACCCACCACTGACCACAGGAATGGCTTTGTCAAAGGCCACACAGGTAAATATCATCTGGCACTCCTTTAGATGTTATTTTGGCTTTCATACAGTAGAATGAGAGTCAGCCAAGTTTAAAGAAATTTCTGCAGGAACACAAGGATATCCAAGCCTTTGCAATCATCTGCTGGAGATATTAGATGGATAAGAGATAGAGAAAGTGCAGCATTTGTAATATAAAATCTGGTCTCCTTTAGCCAAGGAGAGACAGGATTAAAAACGAGACCTAATATACATTTGTTGGAATGAATCTCCTTGCCATTTGCTAGAGGTATAAATATTGGTATGTGGGGAATTAAACTATCATGATGGTTGGGACCATTTACAGGAGACATACAAGTCAATGAGCCAAGTATACTTATACCTAAGGACAAACAGTGGTACCCTGGTACCCTGGGAATGATGGCAGAGGATACCGCTTTTGGATTTGGCCTTGGTAAATGTGCTCATTTTTCATGTGATGTTTTTATAGTGAAGAAAGAATTAAATGGAAGATTTCTGAAAAATTCTTTGCCCAGGTTTCAGGAAAACTATTATATCTGCACTTGATCAGTAAGTCCTTAATTTTCACCACCTCTCCTATACCTGGGTCGTACTTACTCCATAGAGCCTAGGTCTCAAGACTTCAATGATTTTGTTGTTGATGATGATGGTGATACTTTGGTTTTTGTTTTGTTTTACTTTGTTTCTTGGCAAATCTTTATGCTCTATCTTTTTTTTAAAGTTACCCTAACCATTTTCAGGTAAATATTTGTATTTTGTTAAGCAAGATACAAGGCATTTAAAAATTATTTTCCTTGATTTTTTTTTTTTTGAGTCCTAGATGTGTGTAAGTATCACCTAATTACAGAACAAAATTTAGGCCATGCAGGGAAATTTGCCAGGTGTCTTAACTAATCCTAATTTGTAATTTGGATTGCTTTTTTATTTTTTTCAACATAGCATATCTCTTTCAGGATCTCACAAAGAAAAGTTAAAAGTAGGACAATTCTCTGTCAAACGAAAGACACTTCAAGAGTTGAAAAGCTTAATGAAGTTAAATGCCAACTAGGGAATACTTATGCCCCCAAAGAGCTAAGCTTAATATCTGATTTAAGCCAGGCAATTTCAAAGCGAGAAGAGAAGTTTTAAATGATTTAATTTATAATTTCCCATTTTGTCACTGTTGTAACTCTAGTTATATGAAAGGTTAATTTAAGCAACACAAGCATTGTAACTACATGATTTCACTTCATACTAAATTATACTAGAAAATATTGTAAGAAGAATATCAAGTCTATGATCTTACGAGTCTTTTTGCTCAGGAGATAACTAAATAAAAATAATAACTCGTCTAGAAAAAAATATAAAAATCATGCAACTATGGCCTACATTTTGAGGATATCTTATACATGATAAGGTAATCTTGTTTAATCTTTGACATATAAGAAAATGTCAAAGATCAAAATAGCTTCTTTTTTTATTGCACAAGCGTGCTTTCTTCCTGATTTGGGCATGGCCTCAGCAGCACTGTCGGTTGTGCTATCTCCTAAAGCTTATCATCTGCAATCTGTTCTCATGTTGTTCTTTTAAAAACACAGACATGATCTTGACATTTATTTACTTAATACAGTTTCCTGAGTTGTGTTAGTCAGAGTCCTAGTGGGGAATGGCTGGCATACTCAAACTGGCAAAAAATATTTGCTTGGTAAAATGTTGCCTACACAATGGTGTGGCCCCCAGAATACAGAGAAACTGAGAAATGGTGCAGGACTCTGATCTGGGATTGCAAGACCTATCACCACTGATAGGAGAACCAATAAAGAACTATTTGAAGTCAGACACAGCAGTGATGCTATACTGGGGGTGGGATCTACTTATAGACTTATCAGAATACAAATACCTAACCTTCCTCTCTGGCCTCCCCTCAAATGCCACCAATTAACCACTTAAAATTGCGGGTGACAGGGGCTCCTTAGTGAAATCTAAAGGGGTTGGTCTCCTCCTCCTCCTCCTCCTCATCATCATCATCACAATATAATAATAATAATAATAGTAATAGTAATAAAAATGATAATAATAATACAAAACAACAACCCCATTTGGAGCTAGAAAGTGGACCTATTAGGAAAAACAGAAGATAGCACTGTTTTCCTTTAAAGATTAAAGTAAAAGTGGACTTTTTTTAGTAGGTGTTCAAATCCTTTAACGCCTCTACCACATACATTTTAAAGAGCAATTTATTCAGTTACCTTCCCACATGCTACAACCCATTGTGCCATTTTGGATCCCACAACTTTCTATATTTTCTTGTCTTCTTTTTTAACTCAACAAGATTTTTTTCTCCCTTCAGATCTCAACACAAATGTTACCTCCTCTTTATAGCCCTCTTCATGCATGCATTTGGATTGCCAGCTCCCAGGATTATACCATCACGAAGACTTGCTGGGAGAACATGTTTTCCTTTCTTTCTTTCTTTCTTTCTTTCTTTCTTTCTTTCTTTCTTTCTTTCTTTCTTTCTTTCTTTCTTTCTTTCTTTCTTTCTTCCTTCCTTCCTTCCTTCCTTCCTTCCTTCCTTCCTTCCTTCCTTCCTTCCTTCCTTCCTTTCTTCCTTTCTTTCTTTCTTTCTTTCTTTCTTTCTTTCTTTCTTTCTTTCTTTCTTTCTTTCTTTCTTTCTTTCTGAGTGTTTACATCAGTTCTTTTCTTCCATTGTACAAGGAAGAAGGCTAAAGTTAGAATTAAGGAAAAAATATAAAGGAATAGGATGCTTACCTATCACTTTACATATGGAGAAGGAAGGAGAAAAGGGTGACTAGAAAAATATCATTTACAGCCCAATTCTGTATTTCAAAACCCTGATCTCCATTGGAAAATTAATTTTGAACAGGCTTGTTTGAGAGTGACCAAGACAGGCACAGAGGACTGAGATTTGGCAGATTATTCACCTGACCTCAGGATGTGAGAACGATCTCTGTTTCTTATGACTGAATGCAATTGTGAACTATTGGAGAGAGAAAAGGTTTCCCAAGCATTCTAACCTTGTCCATTGTGCTTGTGGCATTCTGGTGGCTAAGGCTGATTCATTCACAAGACCTGCACAGACTCATAAGAGACTCTATAGCTACCAAAGATACTGAATGCCTTGAGACCAAGAATATGTGAGTTTTTGGGTTTTGTGCAGAATAAACATTTATTTCTAGGGCCAGGTTAGGCCTATCAGGTAATCTCAGACTTGAATATCAGCTGCATTTCTTCATTCAAAGATTCACATTAGGATACAAAGTGTTTATACTGGGAACAGGCAAAGAAAGTTTAATGCAATAGGGATAGATATTTATTTTACAACCTGTCCCACTTATGCAAGAATCTCAAAGAACTGTCAGTATCATCGATGGGCTAATTAGAAATATAGCTGGTCCAGGGAAGGCGATCCTGAGTGCCCCTGGTTCTTTTCTTATATGAATGTAAACTGACAGAATACTGTTACAGGATTTGGGTCTGTATCCCATCATTACATTCAACAGCATCTAACAAAAGTCCTCTTAATGGTAGAGCCCATCCCTTCAGCCCTGTCAACGTTCTATGAATGCTTGTGCATTTGAGTTATGAGACTTGTCTAAGATCACATTCCTAGCCAGCAATCCTTCTGCTGTTGTTCATGCTGTTGTATGCTGAATGTTTTAACCCCTCTAATTTACATGCTGAAGATGTTGTCCTTAAAAAGAGGGGATTAGGAAGTAATTAGGCTTATGTGAGGTCATAATAATGAAACCTCCTTAAATTAAGGTATTAGAGCCTTCATAGAAGAGTAAGACATATCTGACTTTCTGATACCAGCCATCTGAGGACACAGGACATCGGCAGTCATCCGCAAGGAATACAGAATAGGTCTCATGGGAATCTACTGCACTTTGATCTTGGATACTAAGCCTTAAGTTTTAGCTAATTAAAATCCTGTAGAATTTTTAGAAATATTTCATATCTAAACTTTTTAACACTTTTCATAGATTTATTTATTTTCATCTGAAAGTAAATGAGATATGTCTACTTTTAAATGCTGTTCTTTGTTTATTAAATTAACACAGTATTTCCGAGTTATGTGCTCTGAGATAACAAACTATTACTAGATTTATACCACATTTTTCCCAAGCAAAAGTGATACGGTCTAAAATAGAAAAAGAATGGGTATAATCTGGCTATAGCTAAAGAAAGAACCAATAATCTATTACATACTTGTGCTCTTTGATCTTGATCTATTGCTACAAATTTGATACTGGTATCTATTTTCTCTTATTATGAACCACTTTTTAATTATTTCAGGAGTCAATTCTCTCCTATTACCATGTACCTTGGCATCAAATTCAAGTTATCAAGTTTTTGGAGCAAATACTTTTACCTGCTGAGACATCTCTGATATACAAACTATTATTGAAGGCTAGGTGACTACTATCTTGACAATTCCCACCACTGTGGGACCTTGGCTGTTCTGTGTGGAAAGTGTATGTCTTGGTCAGGTTTTCTATTCCTGCACAAAACTTCATGACCAAGAAGCAAGTTGGGGAGGAAAGGTTTATTCAGCTTACATTTCCATACTGCTTTTCATCACCAGAGTAAGTCAGGACTGGAACTGAAGCAGGTCAGGATGAAGGAACTGATGCAGAAGCCATGGAGGGAAGGTGTTACTTACTGGCTTGCTTCCCCTGGCTTGCACAGCTTGCTTTCTTATAGAACTGAGGACTACCTGGCCAGAGAATGGCAGCACCCACAATGGGCCCTTGTACCCTTGATTACTAATTGGGAAAATGCCTTACAGCTGGATCTTATGGAGGCATTCCCTCAAAGTAGGCTCCTTTCTCTGTGATAACTATAGCTTGTATCAAATTGACACACAAAACTAGTCAGTACAGTGTATATGTTATTGGCAGGTAATAAATCTCACCCACATGTTATTTGACTAGGTATTGGAGTCTGACTCAAGATGGTAATCACAAGTTTTTAATTTGGAAGGTTTACTTTTGACCAGAAGAGAAAGATGTGATCTCTCTTTATATGTCTTAGGGTAAAACAAATAAATAGCATTCATCCTCTATTGAATAGTTTCTTATTGTATAGAGAATAAAAGAAATAAATCTAGAGAGAAAACCACAAAGCTGGCAAGCACAAAGGCGCAGGCATGAGAGGCAAGGAGAAGGTCTACTCAGTCCAGTATTGCTGAGGCTCCACCTCTTTTATTTTTATCCTTGAGCTCCCGCAAACACCCTGGGTCTTGGATTAATTCTTCATTTTGATTAAGACAGCTAGTTCTGCTTTCTTGTCCATGCAATAAAAGTGGCAAGTAGATAATACAAAGGTCATAGAAACCGTAACAATCTCCAGGAAATGAAATCTCCAACAGGAACTTGGCCACTTTCCTATCCTCAGCATTGTCTGAACGAAGAGTCTCCATATTATATCTTAAAGAGATTAATTACATTTTTTCTTTCAAGTTACTGAAGGGTCTCTTGTGCCACAGATTCTCCTTACAACATTTAATAAAAATCTTAAGTCAAGGCTTACTTGTAGAGGGTGATACTTTCTTATTTAAATTAATTTTTGTGTACACTAGATTTTGGCATTATTTTCAAGTAAGCCATTGCTATTTTACTTAATCATTTTTGGCAAGATATTTCAAATAACTTTAGGGCAAAGGAAACTTGTGAAATTTTATAGCAATATATTTGTTTGGATCTATGTTTTTTTTTTTTTTTTTTTTTTTTTTTTTAGCGGTGGTAGTACCACTCAATAAAGTATAAACAATTATCTTTTATCACATATTTGGTACCATTTATGCATGCAATGTTATGTGCTAGAACATAAAGATATGGACTATAATGTGGAAATAGCTGTTATAAGACAATGCAATGAGTTCTTTAAGTTCTAATACAGAATCGTAGAGGATAGTGTCTTGAGTAGTCACTCAATATACTATTCACAAGATGAAAGAACATATTTGCATGATATCAAAACCAAATAGGATTGAGTAACTTATCTCTGCCACTAGTTCGAGTCCACCACATGGACAAAGATGACTGGACAAGGAACTTAAGGATCTAGCTGGCCTTGCCTTTCCAGCTCTAGGGCTGCACAGACTGCTGACATACTGGGGGTTTTTAATGTGTGCTCTGGGAATCAAGCTCAGGTACCCAAGATTGTATGGTGAACATTCTTCCGCGTGAGCTATTTCTCTCCCCTTCATTTCCCTCTTTATATTTTAAGTTAGTACTTGCTTTTTTATTTTTACAAGTTTAATATATAAAATATTAGATAATTGTTTCTTAAGAATAATTTCATGAGGATATGGAGTCATGTCAAAATTGTTAATGTGCCTGCCTTGCCAAGATGAATATCTGAGTTCAGATTCCTAATATACCCTTTCTCAATTGATGAGACACAGGGTAAGTAAGAGACCTGTCTCAAAAGATAAGGTGTTGTGGATCAAGCCTTAAATCCAATCAGAAAGTAACCAATTCGTGGGTATATTCATCCAAGGATCATGTCTTAATTGGATGTTTGTTATTGTAACTCAAATGGGTTATGGGTAGACAAAGCTATCAACTATTTTTATTCCATATTAGTGTCGTGAATAGCATCTTCCAGTATTAAGAAAACGAGCTAGTAAGAATGAATCTTCCAGGTCAGTTCCAGGTTTATTTATTTTCTTCCGATTACTCAAGTAAGCATATGGTGTCTTCAACAATACAACCCTTTTACAAGTTCTGGTGGGTAATTAAGAGAAAATGATATAGCTTGTATTGGGGTACATGGAGACCCCATTGATCAGCAACTTCAAGGGAGTCAACCCTGGAAATGTGCTTTTGTTTTCTGACAGCTTAGGAAGCCAATGACAGGCACTGTCAACCACATTTAAGGTAATTAAGACCAGAACACTGTTAAGTGGGCCTGAACCCTTGGCTGAGTTTAAGTCACAGACCCTAGAGCAGAATCTACTCCTATTGATTTGGCATGGGACATAGTATTAAACTGCCCCTAAACTTTCCTAACTACGCATATATTAACCCATACATTAGAGCAGCTTTCAGTCTTATCAGATTAGTTTCTTTTTAAATTAGATTGCAATTAATACAAAGATATAAACTAGTAAACGTGTAGAGTTCAAGAGAGTGTGGAGTACCCAGTTGTCACCCAGTTGGTCTTCTATGTCACATTTCTCCCCACAAAATTTACTAGTCATCCTGATAGCAGGACTGGAAGATTGAAATAAGTATGGGTAGTAGGTGACTGCTGTGAACATCTTGATATATGGCATAGACTTGAACACAAAACTACACAGCAGCTGTGGCTGAAAGGACCAGACCTGTATAATATCAAGCCAGTCAAAAGTCCAGCATGGGTGAAGGAAGGATTGCTAAAGGCAAAGTCCATCCCCTGAGAGTCTGGGTTAAGTTTTGGAAATCAGAAGTAGAGAACATACAGATAAGGAAGATAATGTGGAATTGGAAACAAACAAACAAACAAACAAACAAACAAACAAACAACCACAGAAGGACTTGTTTGAGTGCTCCTGCACTGGAATGTCGATATTCCAATATAGAGGGTTGCCTTTCTCTATCAGGGGAGGCCATCTTTTTCAACCCAGTGCCCAGCTTCTGGAGGGATGTACATGGAGCTCTGAGGGAAGAAAGACATGCCTACTCTGTCATCCAAGGCAGTTGAATTAAGGAAATATGGAAATCTTTAGATGTATTGGAAAATATTATAACAAATGAAGTAATCAAGGCTCAGAAAGACAGTGAATGTTCTTTCTTATAAGAAAAAGCTTCCAATTTTTATGTGTGTTTTATTTATGTGGGAGTGATTTTGTATAGACACCATGAAACCAGAAAGTGGCTGATGCCCAGGATATGAGGAAATCTATGTTTCAGGGAGAAGTAGGCAGACAGAATACATGTGACCTGAAAGTGGAAAGGAAGATACTGGGGTAACATGTCTAAGCAAGGGTCAAGGGGATCTGAGAGAGGGAGCGACACCAATGTTAACTGAGCAAACTTCCTACTTTAAAAGTGTATTAAAAAAAATTAAAAGCAGGAAGAAACCAAAGACAAAAGAGTAGGGGAAGGGATATACCCTAGAATGTACAAAGTCTGCTGTGTCACAAAGACAGCCACAAACAAAGGAATGTAAGAAAAAATACCTTGAATATGCTCTTCTGTTATAATTGGCAATCTGATTGGAAAATCTTTTACTTTCTCCATATTCTCTCAAGTGCCTTCCTCATAAGTCCGCCTCTAAGTTCTTGGCCCCACACATCATGGCCTTAACTTTGTGTCTGTTTTCTTTATTTAACATTAAGCTGAATCTTCTTTGAAGTCCATAGCAACCGCCACCTCTTCCCCGCCCTTTCTCAGTGTAGCCTTACCATCTGAGTCTGGCCTCCAGGTGGGGAAAGGGGGGATGGTTAATCTCTGAGTTTAGATCTGAAGCAGTACCACCCTCTTCTGTTAGGTTTGTTTTCATGTTGAAGACAGAAGCGGAAGCTGGGTGTTAGTGAACTAATCACCCTATGTGAGGTAGGGAGGGGCCTTCTACTGCCTGCAGGGTTACTATAACTCAGTTATTTTATTTTTTTGTTTGTGGATTTTCTTTCTAGTTACAGCCTCCAAAGTGATATTTGGATTTCATCTGTGTGTAAAATGATTTTTTGTGATTCTTTTTAACTACTAAATACCTTTTAAAAACAGGGCGAAAATTAAAACAATTTGGGTCAGAAAATAGAAGTTTGCTTCAACAAAGAATGGATGTGAAAAGCAAAAGAAAAGGAGGTGGTGAGAAACTCAAAGCCAAATAGTAACGAAGGGGGTGATGGCTAAGTCAGTGGAATGCCTTGGTGTAAGCTTGAGGACCATGTAAGATACTGGGCAATTAAGCATATGCTGTTAATCCCTGTATGAAGTGGCTGGTATGATATGTGGGGAGACAGGCAGTCAGAGTCACCTGAAACTAAGTTAAGCCCATGTTCAGTGAGAGATCCCATCTCAATAATGGGGCAGAAAACAATTGAAGAAAGCGTCCAACATTGATTTTTGTCATTCACACAGATGAATATATCTGTATATCCATACACATCCCTATACGAACACATAAACACACACATACACACACACACCACAAAACACACAAAAACAGGCAAGACAAAGGACAGGTGACTGTCATACTGTGGCATAGGGCCATCAAAATGTACTTACAAAACCTTTAAGTAGCCTCAAGTTGTAGACTGTCTGACACGATTTGGATAAGGTGAGAAATTAGAATTGTGCTAAGTGATAATTGCTTTATGTACTATTGTCATTAGCTTCATGTGTCACTGTGGTCAGGTTAGGGTTTGGTCCTGCCAGTCGTTTGGTCAATCAATGACCTAGCTGTTTTTATGAAAGTGATAGTTTAAGCATGGTCAAAATGTACTGTCAATTGACTTTAAGTAAAGTGGTTTGCTTTAGTTTAAATAAAGTGTTTTTTAACTTACACACAATGTGGGTAACCCTCAAAGACAGAGACTGTACTTTTTCAAGACTATAAAGAAGAAGGAAAAAAAAGAAGAGGAGGACGAGGAGAGGGAGGAGGAGGAGGAGGAGGAAGAGGAGGAGGAAGAGGAGGAGGAAGAGGAAGACAACACTTCCTTTAAGACAACTTGGAAAACTGGAGTTTCTAGCCTGTTGGCTTGTGCTGTGGATTGTGGATTCAAGGCTGTCGCTTCAACTCTGACTTGAAATTTTAGTTTGCAACCCAACTCTACAGGCTTCTAGTTTGCCAGGCTTGACACTACCACCACATAGACACAACTGGAACATCACAACTTATTGTGTACATGTGTATTCATACACACAACCTATGTCTCACTTGGGGTTTGTGAGTCTGTTTCTTCCCTTATGTTAAAAGCTCTTTTAAGTCCAAACTGCTCCCTATTAATGCCTGTCTGCAAATATTGCCCAGTCATATTTTAAGAACACAGAAAACAACTGAAAAATTGTTTCATGAATACAAATCTATTGATGGGAATATATTTAAAATGTACTTTTTCTCATAGAACACACTATATTTTTTAAACACATTCCACCTTACCTTGTCATGATGACAAGGAGATGAATATTTGCTAACTAATAAGACTGGAATTTATGATTAGAGTTGGAGAATTTAGAGTGTCTCATCAAGTTGCTCAAAGGAATAATTTAAGGAAAATATCTTGTCATTCATTGCTATGGGATACATTGGTGTCATATATCTAACTGACCAACAAGTCAGGCATACAGAACATGATATATCTCTTAAAATGTCATGTCTTCTTAGGAAAGCCCTTATCTTGATGAGTTTGTGGAAGTCAGCTCCATTTACTATTTGTGTCACCTGTGGTTTGCTGCAGGGTTGGGAAGAGTTGCCGTGTGTTGAAAACTTAAAGTGCTTTAACAGCTCTGTGCACTGGAAGAGGATCTAAGTTAGGCATGAACCCAGCTTTTCAGTCTAGTGGATCGTAGCCTCTGATCTGTGTGTTGCTTGAGAGATGAGAGTTTTGGCCTGAAACACAGGTTCTGAGAGGTTGGTCTCTCTGTGTAAGCTCGAAAGAGATCTTCCCTTCAGATCCAGTCCATCTCTGGGTACCACCAGCCTACAACATAACTAGCTATTTTCAGTCTTGAATGATGTCCTGTTTTCTTTATTATAAGTAGGAAAAGAAGCTTCAAAGCATGGAAACATAAGAACTTCTTCCATAAAGAAGTGTGAACGAAGAGCAGAGCAGAGGTAATGCTTCTGGAATTTTTCCACTGTGCATGTTCCACTCAGAGCTGGAAGACATGACTTACCTCATTGATCTTCTTCGGTTGCCAAGGCAACACAAGATGGCCACTGCAATATGAGTCACAAGAAACCCAAATCCGATACCCAGCATAGTCCATATGTCTAGAATTTCAAACGCACAAGAGAGATGATTATGATTCCAAAATATATTAAAGGTCCTAAGCTGTTTGTTCAATATAATGTTACCTACAATTTGGAGTATACATGAAACCCTCAGTAGAAAGGTTAGACCTGATGTGGCATCGATTTCCTGTCCATCCTTGTGTACACCTGGAAAAGAAAAATTATATGAGATTTGAAAACAAAGCAAAAACAAAACAGAAGAAGCCTAGCTGAGCAGAACTGTAGTGACAATGATGATGGTTGAGAAACCTGGAAATAATAGGAATCTAAGAAAGTGACTCAGAAACCAAAATGAAACATTACACATCATTATTTTCATATTTTGATACACTTCGTTTTGCTGTAATTTATCTCCTTGTGGATTTTGAAAAGCAGATAATGGCTTTCACCCAATACTTTTTGTTGTTGTTGATTGTGCATATTATTACTCTTTTTAATTCTTTCACTAAGATCCATTATCATTTGAGATGATTTCTCATTTGTCTCAGATTCAAAAGCTCTCACACTGGGTGTCCATTTATCTTTATGTGTGCATGTCTCTGTATAAGCATGGGGCCGGTAGTCTGGTAGTCAACTTTGGGTATTCCTCTGGGGCCATTCACCTAATTTTGAGATAGAGACTCTCACAGGCCAGAAACTTGACATTGAAGCTCAGCTGGAGGGCAGGGGTAGTTCAGGATCTACAGGCCTCCGCTTCCTTAGGGCTGGGATTCCAAGCACACCACCAAGCTCTATTTTTTAAAAAGATGGATTCTAGGGCATGAACATGGCTTCTCATGCTTAAAAGGTAAACACATGACCATCCACACTCCCTGTCCAGCACTCATATATGTATTTGTCAGTGAAGAGGTTGAGTTCTGTCCAATATCTAATGCATCAATTCAGAGTTTAGATTAACATACATATAAAGCAGAATACAAATGCATTTATTGTCACAAAGGAATGATTCTTTAATCACTTAGATTCACAATTAATTTGTATTAATATCATTTGTACTTAAGCAAAAAAAAAAAATACTCAGATCACCCCAGGCTACTGCCACCTACTTTATTCAGAAATGTTAAAACTGATCACACTGGAATAGTGTTCATTCTCAGAACACCAGAGTTTGCAACCAGATTATCTGTCTAAGGGACATGTTTGTCTATTTGTGAAGGGCTTCTCTCTCTCTCTCTCTCTCTCTCTCTCTCTCTCTCTCTTCTCTCTCACTCTCTCGCTCTCTTTCTTGCTCTCTCGCTCTCTCGCTCTCTAGCACTGATTAACTTGTATTCATTATTTACAACTTGTTGGAGTTGATCTCACAGAGACCCACTTGTCTCTGTCTCTCAAGTTAGTATTAAAGGCCAGTACCACCTTGCCCAGAAGATTTTTATTTCTAAGTAATTTTTCCTAGTATAATGAATCCCCAAATTAGCATGGAAGTTAATATCCATGCTATCATTTAGTAGAAACAATGGGACACAAATTGAGATGGTCCTGCAAGTTCATGGTGTGTGCTACAAAAGAAGTTTAAAATTAACTTTTGAATATGTGCATTTAAACCTATGTGTCCGAAGTGTGGCTTATTGTGCTGGCTAGTTTTATGTCAACTTAACCCAAGCTAGAGTCATTGGAGAAGAGAGAGCATCAGCTGAGAAAATGCTTCGGTAAGATGGGCTGTAGACAAGCTTGTAGTGCATTGATATGATAGACATGAGAAAACCCAGCCCATTGTGACTGAGGCCTCAACTCGGCTGCAAGTCGCAGGTTCTTTCCAAAAGCAGACTGAGCAAGCCATGAAGAGCAAGCCAATAGACAGAACTCCTCCATGGCTTCTGTCTTCCTGCCATTTGTGAGTTTCTGTCCTGACTTCCTTTGATGATGGACAGTGGTGTGGAAGAATAAATCATATAAGCCTTTCCTCCCCAACTTTCTAACTAGGACACTTGTGAGCTCATGTTTTCTATCAATCTCTCTTTTAAATCTGAAAAGCTGTGTGGGTGAAAGCAATGCTTTCTCAAAAATGATATTGAACTAAATTTTAAAAAGCCCGATTTACAGGTTCCAGAAGGTTATTAGATAGCTCTGATTTGTCAATATTCCTTAAAAAGCAGGAATCAAAGACGATTTGACAATTTTGAAGTTTCTGGATTTCAGATGAAAATTGATTTATTGAATTAGGAGTTTTTAGCTTTTATTCCCACAATGCATAAGACTGTAAGTCTTTTTTGTCTCCTTGGCACCAGTCCTCAGTGAACAATGAGTGCTCCATGGTAATCTTTACATGTGGATGCTGGTGTGGCTGTCAGATATTTGTGTTTTCTATGTGGATTCACCGAGTTGCTTAGGATTCCAAGAGTGTCATTCTCCTGATGTCAGGCCTGCAGAATCACTATTTCAAGGAAACACTCCATATTTGAGTATTTCTACTGAGATAAGTTCTATGGAAATATCTGAGAATGCCACTTGAAAAAATAATGAGGAGATCCAAAGCATACAGAGAGATAGCACGAATGATTCCCATCGGCTGTCTGAATGTTTGTGTATCAGTTCACCATTTGTGTCTGCTGTCCGTCTTCCTATATACTTAGATAGGGATATTACATAAAATCTGGAGAAATGAACCCAGGGAAGAAAGAAGGAGAGATGTTTACAGGACTGCAGAGAGAATTCAGAACACTTAATGTGTTTTCATCTCGGTTTCTCAAACAAAACCTCCTCTATGGAAAAACCAATGTGAAGTAATTATGGCAATTTGATCCATACGCTTCTGTAAATTTTCCATGGCAGGGTGTTCCTCTGCCTTTGAACCAGATCTGAGGACAGCATTAATACCATGCCAGGATGCTATCTGCTCATTCTTCCAGCAACAACACTGAAGTATTTTTTCCTGTCTCTCTTGGAGAACTACAGTCAAGAAGGAAATGAGGAATATTCTTTCTGTTCTCCCTACAGCTGAGTCGACTCATTTCCTCCAAGCTTACATACACCCCATTAACTATCACTAAGATGTTGTTAGAAGAGGATACTAACATCTGTTTCATCATCATTTTTACAGGGAGTCTCTTATTACTGAGTCAGTAGGATTAGAATAACAAATGAAAAACAAAACAATGTCTAACACCCCAGAATAAAGACTGCTTGCAAATTTAGTAGTGGATGGGGGGATTATATACTCAGAGGTAAAGCATCAAGTCCCTTGTAGGAGAAATGAGTCAGGAAAAGTGGATGAGCTATGAAACTGGAACCAGTGTGCTTCATTTATATAGCTAAGAACTAAAGAACAAACATCCAGAAAGGGACAGTCTAGTCACAGTGATAGAATCTGCGTGTATGGCCCAACAGCTTGTCAAGTTTGGAACTGTTGCATAATTGTCTGAGGCTAGAAACTTGTTCCAAAAGGAAATAGGGACAGACATTCACCATATACCTTGACAATTAATGACCTAAATGTTCCTTATAGGAATTTATTAGCTACGTTATGTGTAGGTAAGATTGAAAGCAAACATGGTTTTATCTCTGTGTCTTGCCATGAGTATGAAGACCATGAGTATCTTGTAATACCTATGCTTACCTAATATGTGTCTTTCTAATTTAGACTGCTTGGATAGTAACCACTCTCCTTCCATCCCTGTCCTTCCCTCCCTACCTCAGTGTATGTGTGAGTATCTCCTTATTTTTTTCATGCTTAAAAAAGAGAAAAGTCTAATAACTTTAATGGTTAACTATATTATTTTTCAATGCATTTAACAAGCATTTATTTTATTCAAAGTGACCACATGGAAAACACACTGAAATCTGATTTATTTAGTTTTATGCATCTGTTTTGATAATTACATTGCCTATATAGTAAATCCTACCTTTCAGTCTTCTTCTATAACTCTGAAAGTTCAAATTATGACTCACTTATAGCAAGCATGGTAGTACTTGCCCCAAGTTCATTTCACCAAATTCCCCAACATTAAACTCTAAGGAGTTTTCCTATGGTTTACATGGAAAGTGACCTATCTGACTTCTAGCATCGCCGTGTGCTCCTTGCAATAAAGTGTGTGTAAGCATACAGATTCACTGTGAGCATAGATGGGTGTATAGATAGATGTGGAAGGTGCATGGTAACAAGGGGTTATGCTTTGATGACTATATATCCTTAAAGAAATTCTTCCTTAACTCCGATGTGAAAGAGGAATTGTGCTTGGAGCTCTGTTGCAAGGTCAGAGAGTTTCTTTGGTTTTTGTCAAAAGGTATTCTGAGAATGTGACTGACTAATAAGAAGACAGAGTCACTGAGAGATGGAGAAATGGTGGTCAACTCTGATGCCTTCCCTCAATTCAAGTTTCAGTTCTCCATAGTTAGGCTTTTTTTTTTTTCAACTTAAGAAGAAACTTCTTTAATAAAATTAATTTACAGTTAACATTATATTTATTTTTTTCTTTTTTTATTGTTATTTTTTTTATTCGATATAATTTATTTACATTTCAAAGGATTTCCCCTTTTCTAGCCCCCCACTCCCCGAAAGTCCCATAAGCCCCTTTCTCTTCCCCTGTCCTCCCTCCCACCCCTTCCCAGTTCCCTGTTCTGGTTTTGCCAAATACTGTTTCACTGAGTCTTTCCAGAACCAGGAACCACTCCTGCTTTCTTCTTGTATCTCATTTGATGTGTGGATTATGTTTTGGGTATTCCTGTTTTCTAGGTTAATAACCACTTATTAGTGAGTGCATACCATGATTCACCTTTTGAGTCTGGGTTACCTCACTTAGTATGATGTTCTCTAGCTCCATCCATTTGCCTAAGAATTTCATGAATTCATTGTTTCTAATGGCTTAATAGTACTCCATTGTGTAGATATACCACATTTTTTGCATCCACTCTTCTGTTGAGGGATACCTGGGTTCTTTCCAGCATCTGGCAATTATAAATAGGGCTGCTATGAACATAGTAGAGCATGTATCCTTATTACATGGTGGGGAATCCTCTGGGTATATGCCCAGGAGTGGTATAGCAGGATCTTCTGGAAGTGAGGTGCCCAGTTTTCGGAGGAACCGCCAGACTGCTTTCCAGAGTGGTTGTGCCAATTTGCAACCCCACCAGCAGTGGAGGAGTGTTCCTCTTTCTCCGCACCCTCTCCAACACCTGCTGTCTCCTGAATTTTTAATCTTAGCCATTCTGGCTGGTGTAAGATGAAATCTTAGGGTTGTTTTGATTTGCATTTCCCTAATGACTAATGAAGTTGAGCATTTTTTAAGATGCTTCTCCGCCATCCGAAGTTCTTCAGGTGAGAATTCTTTGTTTAACTCTGTACCCCATTTTTTAATAGGGTTGTTCGGTTTTCTGGAGTCTAACTTCTTGAGTTCTTTATATATATTGGATATTAGCCCTCTATCTGATGTAGGATTGGTGAAGATCTTTTCCCAATTTGTTGGTTGCCGATCTGTCCTCTTGATGGTGTCCTTTGCCTTACAGAAACTCTGTAACCTTATGAGGTCCCATTTGTCAATTCTTGCTCTTAGAGCATACGCTATTGGTGTTCTGTTCAGAAACTTTCTCCCTGTACCAATGTCCTCAAGGGTCTTCCCCAGTTTCTTTTCTATTAGCTTCAGAGTGTCTGGCTTTAGGTGGAGGTCCTTGATCCATTTGGATTTGAGCTTAGTACAAGGAGACAAGGATGGATCAATTCCCATTCTTCTGCATGCTGACCTCCAGTTGAACCAGCACCATTTGTTGAAAAGACTATCTTTTTTCCATTGGATGTTTTCAGCCTCTTTGTCGAGGATCAAGTGGCCATAGGTGTGTGGGTTCATTTCTGGATCTTCAATCCTGTTCCATTGATCCTCCTGCCTGTCACTGTACCAATACCATGCAGTTTTTAACACTATTGCTCTGTAGTATTGCTTGAGGTCAGGGATACTGATTCCCCCAGATTTTCTTTTGTTGCTGAGAATAGTTTTAGCTATCCTGGGTTTTTTGTTGTTCCAGATGAATTTGATAATTGCTCTTTCTAACTCTGTGAAGAATTGAGTTGGGATTTTGATGGGTATTGCATTGAATCTGTATAGTGCTTTAGGCAAAATGGCCATTTTAACTATATTGATTCTACCGATCCATGAGCATGGGAGGTTTTCCCATTTTTTGAGGTCTTCTTCCATTTCCTTCTTCAGAGTCTTGAAGTTCTTGTCATACAGATCTTTCACATGTTTGGTAAGAGTCACCCCAGATAAGTTATACTGTTTGTGGCTATTGTGAAGGGGGTCATTTCCCTAATTTCTTTCTCAGCCTGCTTATCCTTTGAGTATAGGAAGGCCACTGATTTGCTTGAGTTGATTTTATAACTTGCTACTTTGCTGAAGTTGTTTATCAGCTGTAGGAGTTCTCTAGTGGAGTTTTTTGGGTCACTTAGGTAGACTATCATGTCGTCTGCAAATAATGATAGTTTGACTTCTTCCTTTCCAATTTGTATCCCTTTGACCTCCTTATGTTGTCGAATTGCCCGAGCTAGTACCTCAAGTACAATATTGAAAAGATAAGGAGAAAGGGGGCAGCCTTGTCTGGTCCCTGATTTCAGTGGGATTGCTTCAAGTTTCTCTCCATTTAGTTTGATGCTGGCTACCGGTTTGCTGTATATTGCTTTTACTATCTTTAGGTATGGGCCTTGAATTCCTGTTCTCTCCAAGACTTTAAGCATGAAAGGATGCTGAATTTTGTCAAATGCTTTTTCAGCATCCAATGAAATGACCATGTGGTTTTGTTCTTTGAGTTTGTTTATGTAGTGGATTGTATTGATGGATTTCCGTATATTGAACCAACCCTGCATTCCCGGGATAAAGCCTACTTGATCATGGTGGATGATCGTTTTGATGTGTTCTTGGATTCGGTTGGCAAGAATTTTATTGAGTATTTTTGCATCGATGTTCATAAGGGAAATTGGTCTGAAGTTCTCTTTCTTTGTTGGATCTTTGTGTGGCTTTGGTATCAGCGTAATTGTGGCTTCGTAGAAGGAATTGGGTAGTGTTCCTTCTATTTCTATTTTGTGGAATAGTTTGAAGAGTATTGGTGTTAACTCTTCTTTGAAGGTCTGGTAGAATTCTGCACTGAAACCATCTGGTCCTGTGCTTTTTTTGGTTGGAAGACTTTCTATGACTCCTTCTATTTCTTTAGGCTTTATGGGACTGTTCAGATGGTCTAGTTGGTCCTGATTTAATTTTGGTATTTGGTATCTGTCAAGGAAATTGTCCATTTCCTCCAGATTCTCCAGTTGTGTTGAGTACAGGCTCTTGTAGTAGGATCTGATGATTTTTTGGATTTCCTCAGTTTCCGTTGTTATGTCTCCCTTTTCATTTCTAAGTTTGTTAATTTGGATACTTTCTCTGTGCCCTTTGGTCAGTCTGGCTAAGGGTTTATCTATCTTGTTGATTTTCTCAAAGAACCAGCTCCTGGTTTTGCTGTTTTTTGTATGGTTCTCTTTGTTTCTACTTGATTGATTTCGGCCCTGAGTTTGATGATTTCCTGCCTTCTACTCCTCCTGGGTGAAATAGCTTCTTTTTGTTCTAGGGCTTTCAGGTGTGTCATTAAGTTGGTAATGTATGCTGTCTCCATTTTCTTTTTGGAGGCACTCAGGGCTATGAGTTTTCCTCTTAGCACTGCTTTCATTGTGTCCCATAGATTTGGGTATGTTGTGTTTTCATTTTCATTGTGTTCTAAAAAGTCTTTAATTTCTTTCTTTATTTCTTCCTTGACCAAGGTATCATTGAGTAGAGTATTGTTCAATTTCCACGTGTATGTGGGTTTTCTCTTGTTTCTGTTGCTATTGAAGACCACTTTTATTCCATAGTGATCAGATAGGAGGCATGGGATTAGTTCGATCTTCTTATATTTGTTCAGGTCTATCTTGTGACCAATTATATGGTCGATTTTGGAGAAGGTACCATGAGGTGCTGAAAAAAAGGTATATTCTTTTGTTTTAGGATAGAATGTTCTATATATATATCTGTTAAATCTAATTGGTCCAAAGCTTCAATTAGTTTCATTGTGTCCTTGTTTAGTTTCTGTTTTCCTGATCGGTCCATTGAGGAAAGTGCAGTGTTGAAGTCACCCACAATTATTGTGTTAGGTGCAATGTGCGCTTTGAGTTTTAATAAAGTTTCTTTTATGAAAGAGGGTGCCTTTGCATTTGGAGCATAGATGTTCAGGATTGAGAGTTCTTCTTGTTGTATTTTTCCTTTGACCAGCAAGAAGTGTCCCTCAGAGTCTCTTTTGATGACTTTGGGTTGAAAGTCAATTTTATTTGATATTAAAATGGCTACTCCAGCTTGTTTCCTGAGACCATTTGCTTGTAAAATTGTCTTCCAGCCTTTTACTCTAAGGTAGTGTTTGTCTTTGACCCTGAGGTGTGTTTCCTGTAAGCAGCAAAATGTAGGGTCCTGTTTACGTATCCAGTCAGTTAGTCTGTGTCTTTTTATTGGGGCATTGAGTCCATTGATGTTAAGAGATATTAAGGAATAGTGATTGTTACTTCCTATCATTTTTGACGTTATTTTTTAAATTTGATTGCTTAACTTCTTTTGGGTTTGATGAAAGGTTACTATCTTGCTTTTTTCAGGGTGAAGTTTCCCTCCTTATATTGGTGTTGTCCTCCTTTTATCCTTTTTAGGGTTGGGTTTGTGGATAGATAATGGGTAAACTTGGTTTTGTCGTGAAATATCTTAGTTTCTCCATCTATGTTGATTGAGAGTTTTGCTGGATATAGTAGTTTTGGTTGGCATTTGTGTTCTCTTAGAGTCTGCATGAGATCTGCCCAGGACCTTCTAGCCTTCATAGTCTCAGGTGAAAAGTCTCCTGTGATTCTGATAGGTCTTCCTTTATATGTTACTTGGCCTTTTTCTCTTACTGCCTTTAATATTCTTTCTTTGTTTAGAACATTTGGTGTTTTGATTATTTATGTGACGGGAAGTATTTCTGTTCTGGTCCAGTCTGTTTGGAGTTCTGTAGGCTTCTTGTATATTCATGGGCATCTCTCTCTTTAGGTTAGGGAAATTTTCTTCCATAATTTTATTGAAGATATTTGCTGGCCCTTTAAGTTGTAAATCTTCACTCTCATCTATGCCTATAATCCTTAGGTTTGGTCTTCTCATTGTGTCCTGGATTTCCTGGATATTTTGGGTTACAAGCTTTTTGCATTTTGCATTTTCTTTAACTGTTGAGTCCATGGTTTCTATGGAATCTTCAGCATCTGAGATTCTTTCTTCTATTTCTTGTATTCTGTTGTTGATATTTGCATCTCTGTCCCCTGATTTCTTCCCAAGGCTTTCTATCTCCAAAGTTGTCTCCTTTTGAGTTTTCTTAGTTGTTTCTACTTCTGATTTTAGATCCTGGATGGTTTTGCTTAGCTCCTTCACTTGCTTGTTTGTGCTTTCCTGTAATTCTTTAAGAGATGTTTGTGTTTTTTCTTTCATGACCTCAGCCTGTTGACCAAAGTTCTCCTGTATTTCTTTAAGAGATTTTTGTGTTTCGTCTTTCATGACCTCAGCCTGTTGACCAAAGTTCTCCTGTATTTCTTTAAGTGTTTTTTGCATTTCCTCCTTGTTGGCTTTTGTATTCTCCTGGATTTCTTTCAATGATTTTTGTGTTTCCCTTGCAAGGGATTCTAACTTTTGATCCATTTTCTCCTGAATTTCTTTAAGTATGTCCTTCAGGTGTTCCTGTACCAGCATCATGACCAGTGATTTTAAATCCAAATCTTGTTTTTCTGGTGTGATGGGGTATCCAGGACATGCTGGTAGAGGAGAATTGGGTTCAGATGTTGCCATATTGCCTTGATTTCTGTTAGTGACGTTCCTGCGTTTGCCTTTTGCCATCTAGCTCTCACTGGTGTTACTTGGTCTTGTCAGTGCTGGACTCACCAGTGCAAGCTGCCCCTTCCCCGTTGGCCTCTGGTGCACAGCTTACACCCTGCACTGCCTGTAGACAGGGTGCTGCTGTCCAGGCTGTTCAGATCCCGAAGCAGGCACCTGAAGGCTCCTGCTGGGGCCCGCAGGATTTATTGGAGCACACCGACTTCTCCCAGCTGGCCGCCCGGAAGCCCCCACTAGCCTCTTGAGGGACCTGGAGATGTGGTGCGGCCGCCCAGGCTGATCTGAAGCGGAGAGAGTTGAGCTGAGGGCGTCTGCCTGAGGCCTTGCCCCAGATTGTGTCTGTGGACCAGATGGAACACGTGTGCACCCCCAGGGAGCTCCGAAGGTGTATGCTGCTGTGACCTTCCCTGTGTTCCGCTCACTCTGCTGGGCAGCCGATTTCCCCAACCGTGCTGGCGCACACTAGGTTAGCCTTGTCGCCCAGGCCCTGAGTCCAGGCAAAAGCCTGGGTGGCCAAGGTCCGAGCAAAGTTCCCCTAGGGCTATGACTGTTAATTGGGTCTGCCAGGTGACCTGGATGGCGGGCGTGCGTGTCCGCACTCCCCGAAAGCACCGGGAGAGTCTGTTGTGCTAATAACCTCCTGGGCGGATTGACACACAGATGGCCCACCAAGCCGCCCAGTTCTTGGGGTCAGTCCTGTGCCTTTTGGGGCCTAGACCCCCGTTTTGTTAGCCTCAGGCTACGCTTGTTAGCCGTCTCTGCCCTCCCGAGCACTCTGGGTCCTGTAGGCAAAATGGCGGCGCGTGCGCCGGCCAGGGCAAAAAAAAACTCCTGGCTGGGTTGGCTCCCCGATGGCCACTCGAACAGCCCAGGGCCTGGGTGCAGGCCAACGCCTGTCAGGCTCAGACCCCTGCGGTGTTGGGCCTAGGATTATGTTTGTGTACCTCAGTCTGACCGATCTCTGGAGCCCGGGATCAAGATGGAGGTGAGTCTCTCCTGACTGGCGGGAAGCCGAGTTCTGAAGTGGCTTCCGTGCAGCGAAAGGCTCCGCAGAACCGCAGCTGCCTGCCGCCTGGCTGGTCAGCGAAGGTCAGTGGTCGTGGGCGCAGGGCCTAACTGGACCCTGTGTCGCCTTGGTTCCACCGCTGATGGCCCTTCAGCTGGACCAGCTACTGCTGCCGCCGCCGCCGCCGCCGCCGCCGCCAGGCTTTTGGATTTGAGTTTACATATTTTTTTGTAAATCATGCTGACCACTATAATTTAAGATTTATTAGTTTTTAAAATCTTATTTATGCTTGTCTGTATGAGCATATGATACAAGTGTTCTGGACCCACAGAGGCTGGAAGAGTGCATTGAGTTCTCTGGAGCTGGAGTTAGGACAGTTGTGCTCCAAATTCTGTCCTTTGGAAAATGACAGGAGCAGTGTGCATTTTGATATATCACTGATGAGACCTTTAAGTTAGCATTGTAGAAAATATGCTTGTGTCCTATTATCATTTTTATACCAACAAATCATAACTGTTATGCACAGCTGTCACTTTTCCTAGGAGGAGCCAGGATCACTCCACAGTTAGTGTCCACATTAGCATGTTAAAAACTAGGACATGTTTCATTTCACCCTTGAAAGATGAACACATGGAGAAATTGAGTTTTATTCCCTAAGTAAAGTATGCTGCAAAACGTTCAACTTTGAATTCTTAGACTCTCCTATGCTGACTACAAATACGTTCTTCCCCTGTCTTTCTCATGTTAAAATATGGAGCATAGTTAGATATAGCTGTAATTGGCATTCTATTTTTTTTTATGTGTTAGAAAACAGTGATTAGGCAAAATTTCTAATCTGTATTGTCTTAAGTCCATTTGTCTCATCAAATCTTAGCTGGAACATCTGGAAATACAGAAATGTAGTGCAAGTGTGCATCTGGGAAGATGGAGACACAGAGGAACCCAGAACACCATGTAAAAACCAACTGCTCATTATCTCCATGGCTTTGTGAAGTCCAGACACTTCAAGCTCATTTATGAAAAGTTGTAATGAAAGCGTACAGAATTTATGGGAGAATTATACACAAAAAAGATACATGAGAGTACATTGTCTCATGCTTCTCCAAGCTCCTGCAGATATAGTATTTTCCCTTTTCATATTCATTCTGGTCATGATTGTTTCCCACTGTACTTTGTTCTATATCCTAAGAGTATGGTCTTTTAACTAAATCCAGCAAGTGTTGACTTTAATCCCTTCAGGGACATTTAACAACCATGTAAGAAGAACTAAAGTCATTGGCATATCTGATTTCAAGGCCTATCAAAAATTCCCCTAAACAGTATAATCTTAAAAATTCTTGAAGCAGATTCACAGGCAAGGAAGACAGGCAGCTTTTGAATGTGTTTCTACCTACTGCAATTTCCCCTGCAGAGAACATGGAGACACTTAGCAGGTTTTGCTCAAATTGAGTGTTTTCCGGGTGATAGGCTGGGACTGTAGCAAGCAAATGGGTATAGGAGGTACATTAACATCATGGGTGAATTTACAGTAATAGCAAAAGAAAAAGTGGGAGGAGCCATTGAATAATCCCTGAGCCACAGAATGCAGCAACTCCATAGTGAATTCCAGTGATTAATTTGCTTGAACTAATTTCTCCCATGACTAATTGGCTTCAGCATGTTTTCCTAATTCATAAGTATTAGGCTGAGCCCACCTGAACGAAAAAGATAAACATCCCTCTTCATTCGTGCATAAAGGTCTGTTCTTTTTATACAAAGAGGAAAAATAAAATATAATTAGATTCATTCAGCTACAACCAACACACTAATCTTTCCTAAATTGTAGCAGCTCTTCTGCTATTAGCAAGTTCTGATCAAGGTGTCAGTGGAATAACTCATTTCTGGGTGTACTTGGCAACACCCATTCATCACTTTCCCACACCTGGAACACAATCTTGTCTTTCTTGTTATTTGTGTACACGCCCTAACTCATTTGTCACACTTCCAGAAGACATAGGCAACAGCCACACACTTACAGAGCTTGTGTTATGGACTGATGTAGTAGTAAGAAAGTTTGCCTTGGCTGTTTAAATGAACTGAATTGTGGTCTCAAGCAATAGAATCAAGGTTAGCTTATTTATAATTGTTCTAATGGATTTGAAGAAAACAGAAGGGAGTTTAGAGGCAGGGTAACTTCCTAAAGATATTGTTATGTGAATATTTAAATTTAATGACAATGCATACCACATTGAGATATCATCCCAATATCTGCCATGCATTCATGAAAATTGAGGAGAATATGTGTATTTGTATGATTTCTAATAAGTATGAATAAAAACAAATTCTTAGTTTACTTTAAAATGTCAAGCCCACCACAAAAAAATAAATAAATAAAATGAGCTCTGTGTTTTAAAATATTGGTGATCTTTGGTTGGTGGTTTGGTCCCTGGGAGCTCTGAGGGGTCTGTTTGGTTAATACTGTTCTTGCTATAGGTTTGCAAACCCCTTCAGCTCGCTCAGTCCTTTCTCTAACTCCTACATTGAAGACCACACACTCAGTCCATTCGTTGGCCGCAAGCATCTGCCTCTATTTGTCAGGCTCTGGCAGACCCTTTTAGGAGACAGCTATATCTGGATCATGTCAGCAAGCACTTGGCATCCACAATAGTGTCTGGGTTTGATGACTTGTTTATGGGATGGATTCCCAGGTGGGTACCCATGGCTCCAGATGCATATGTAGTAGAGGATGGTCTTGTCAGACATCAATGGGAGGAGAGGCCCTTGGTCCTGCGAAGGCTCCATGCCCCAGTGTAGGGGAATGCCAGAGCAAGGATGTGGGAGTGGATGGGTTGCCATTAGAACACCCTCATAGAAGCAGGGGGAGGGAGGATGTGATAGGGGGTTTCTAGATGAGAGACCAGGAAATGGGGTAACATTTAAAATGTAATTAAATATAAATAAAAAAATATTGGTGAAGAGAAGACTGTGTTAGCTGGAAAAGTGCTTGCTGCTAAAGCCAGAGGACTCGAGTTCAAATCTCAGGACTCCATAAAATGCCAGGCATGGTGGTGCATGCTTGGAATCCCAGCACTGTGCATGTGGAGACAAGTGAATGCCTGGGGCTAATGAAAGGCTCTGTCTCATAAACCAGGATACTGTGTAACATGCAACAACACCCATGGTTGATCTGTGGCATACACATACACACCTCCATATATGGGTCCATGCACACATGCACTTATACACTGTATAGACACATGGATATGGACACACATCCACTCTCCCACAGTCACACATACACACTTCTGAAAAGAATGACAAATGATCCTATTTGCCCCTTCAATTTCATTGCAATCGTAGTGTCTCAATTTTTACCTCACAACCTGTTAATGTCCTTCAGCCCCATTGCATTCTTGCCCTTGGGCTTGCCTAAAAGCCCCTGCCACTTTTGTACTGGAACAGGTCTCAACTGGGTTTCTGGTTTCCAGATATATGTTACATTATAAAATGTCTCTGACTTAAAATCTTCACTATGTTTTCAGTGCTTATAGATTCCTGTCAGGTAAGATAACTGCATAGAAAGACGTTCCTGAAATGGTCTGCATAGCTTTTAATCACAGTTTTAGTAGAGTTGATGGTCTCTTACACTTGTTCACAGTGCCTTCACTGAAAGAGTCTTTCACCCTCTAGGACTTTTCATGACTTTTACTCTCAATGGCTAGAAGATGCTCTCATTTCTTATCCAAGTAAGTAGCAAGTATTTACTCCCTAAAGGCCAGAGACCAATTGTCACTGACCTCTGGAGACTTTCTTTTATGTCCTAGCATGACTTAAGACATTCCAAGTTTGGTTCCATGCTGTCCAGACAGCATACAATCACACTCCATTGATCAGTTTCATGTTAGCATCCTTCAAATTAATCTAACTAATTCCATTCTGTGTGTAAATGTTTGCTGAAATTACCCATTACCATCATCATAATAGCGGTTAATACCTGGGTTATATATCAAAGTCATGGAAACACTTCTCTTTTGTGCATGTATAAACTTCTTTAAACTTTAGCATCACCAGTAGAACTTTAGCATGCCTTAGAGTTAACTTGGACCCTGGTCCAAGCACTAAGTGATGAGCCCAGCTCGTAGGCAGTAATTGAGATGTGGTACATAATGGTTTCTCAGATGCTATTGACTCCTCTGTTCTGAAGGTTCCATCTGGGAACCTCAGTCAGGGAGCACTGGTCGAAGTTAAATTCATCCATTACTAACTCAGAGAAAAACATGAAAACATAGAGCAATGACTATTTATGCAATGAGTGCAGGTTCCTTAATCTTCTTGAATTTTTGTCCTCATAGTATATTTAATATTAGTAGAAAATTATCTAGTTCCCCATAAAGCATTGTTTAGTAATCAGCTTCTCTCTTTAGTTAATAATATTTAAAAGATACAAAATATGTGCTTGTTTGTGGCTTTTATTGCAACTTGCACTTGAAATCTCAGTCAGGCTGCACGATGTTGCATATGTAGGCTGGAAACACATTCAGAAGTTATTTTAACTTATTACAGTCAAGAAAGAACATTAATTACTTCTGAGGAGAGAGAAGAGAAAATTGAAATTCTGTTTCCTATGTTCAAACAGGTGTGTGGTGGGCTGGCGTAGTAGAAGCAGTAGGATGAAATATTTTTAAGTTAAAAATAGTCTGGAATTTATATTTCATACTTTCTGTTCCCCCTGCTTTCTTCTTGTTGTTATGGAGTAGTAACTCTCCAGAGCTTCATGGGAAACAAAAGAAAAAAGAAAGAAAGAAGAAATAATGATAAAACTAAATAATCCACAAACTGGACAATTGAAAACAGACAAGCCACCAGTAGAAACTAGACCCTTCTAAGACTAAATAAGGTAAAGATATCCAGCTTGGCTGAGGAATATTACTCCTAAAACAAAATAATTGGTGGGTATTATTTTTCTTCTCCCCATGGAGTCTAAAAATAATTTTCCTTTTAAAGCATATTTTCAACTTATTCTAGCAAGACCTTTACTCATACTTTGTCTTACACACTGAAATATACATGAGCACACAGCACAATATGGGAAGGTTTAAAATGGAGAAAGAATAAATCATGATCTGCCGGGTTCTGGGAGAAATTTTCACCAGCCATATGTATTGCTCACTAAGAAACTGTAGGAGTCTCAAACTCACTTTGACCTTTTAGTAAAGAAAGGAAGGTTTTGCTTGTGAGTATAAAACCCAGAAATCTTCCTGAAGCTTTATATCAAACTGAAAAAGGATTCCAAACTCAATATTCTGCTTTTTTTTTTTTTGAGAAATTACTGAGTGCTTTCTGTTTCTTAGCCTTGTTACAGGCTCCAGGTAGCATCATCATCAGATTATATTCTTTCTGACCTCCAAACAAACTTAGGATAAGGATGGCACCATAACATAAACACAGCTATTTTATTCTTGTCTCATATGTCTAATGTGACAAGTCTACTCTGCTCAGGTTACATATATGTACAGATGTACATATATAGATGCATATATGTATATAAGTGAATATACCTTGAAAGAAATAAAAAGTTGAAAGTAAATTATTTTGTTTCAAAAACTTAGGAGTCACTGTTCTAAAATAAAAATAAAGCATCCTCAGTATCATAGACTGATATTTCTTGGAGATGAGTAATAATCCCAAAATAAATTGTCTTTTAACATGCTTGCTTCCTGCCTGCACTTGTGGATTCAACAATATTCAGACAAAAATATTTAGGAAAAAATCATCCTAATTAACATAGATATGTTTGTTATTATTCCCTAAACATTATTTTATGATAATCATTTACATGGTGTTTATACTGTACAAATATTTATAATGATAAAAAGATGATTTATAATGTACTGTCATCATACACAGAATATATGCAAACACTAAGCCATTTTATACAGAGGACTGGGACATCTACAGAGTTTCCAATATATATCAGGGTCTTGAAATCAGTCTCTGTGGACACTGAAGTCCAACAGCAGAGTAGAAGACCTCCAACTAAGGATAAATGAATGAATATATACACCACACTTCTATTGAAGGATGTAACATAATATTGTTACAGATGTGTGTATACATACACCCACATACACTCACACACACACACACACACACACACACACAAATCATAATAATTTCATTTTTTATGTGTCATCTACAGTCAGATTCACTTATGACCTCTTAAACGTTACATGTGTGGGCAAAGCAGCAAATAATGCTCTTTAAGATGCAGCTCCTTGGGAAAAGGACAGTTGATGTCCATATGTAGTTAGAAGAGAGTTTGGGGTCTGCAAGGTAAGACTAGAATGCCTGCAGAAATGATGGAAGAAAGTGCTCTTAAGTGCTGTTTCAATTTTGAAAACCTTATAATTTTATGGACAGTGGGTCATTTCACTCTTTCCAAAAAATTCTCGAAGTGAAGGTAGGAAAGAAATTGTAAAATAGAAAGAGAGAAAGAAAGAAAGAAAGAAAGAAAGAAAGAAAGAAAGAAAGAAAGAAAGAAAGAAAGAAAGAATTAAAAATATTGAAAAGCAGTGGGGTTCATGTAACAAACCCACTTCACCATTAGGTCTTAGGTTTGCACAGTTTCTGTCATAAATGAGCCCTGTTACCACATGTTTACTACATCTCATACACAGAACAAGTACTTCCTGTTTTAATAAGATGTATGTATGTATATATATATATATATATATATATATATATATATATTTCCTAAGTGTTTTATAATGTTTGTCAGTAAGCAGATTCAAATTTGTAGGAAATGACAACTGGTATTTAAAAAACATTGCTTCTGTTTATACCGCTATATAGTTAACTATGCTTTAGTATATATATATATATATATATATATATATATATATATGTGTGTGTGTGTGTGTGTATCATGGAAACATACTACTATAACTAGTGAAATATCTTTGCATTTGATTTGCATATTTATAGCAATACAAGGCTTTCAAAGTTTGTTTTAAAAATTCAAGTATTTGTCAAAATGTATGTACTATCAATTATGTACTAAAATTTATTTTAAAAATCATTCTGATATTTCAAAATAACCATTTTATAGATATACGTTCAGAAATGTTTTTGGTTAGCCAAGGTTGTTACCTCATTGAAAGACAAATAATTTACATTTTGTTGAAGAGAGTATGTGTGTAGGTAGGAGCTTACAATGGACAAATAAACAGTAAGTATGTATTGACGAAATAAGTGTCCAACTTAACATTAGATAGAAGAGTGGGAGTATAGAATATAGTCCACTCATTCAAGTTTCTTTTTTTGGGATTAATTATTTTAAAAAGTTTTATGTGTACTGGTATTTTTCCTATGTATGTTAGTACTATGTGTGCACAGCACCCAGGGAAGTCAGAAGAGAGTGCGTAATCCACATGAACTGGAGTTACCAGTTCTCATCTGGGCTTTGGGAGACAAACAAGAACAGCAAATGTTCCTAACTACAAAGCTGTCTCTCCAGGCACGTTTCCAAGAAGTTTTATCATTAAATGAAGGAGACAGTTCTGCTGAGAACCAGAGAGTGAAAGAGTGGGCCCACCTTGTCTCTTCTTTGAGGACATGGCTAAAAGAGCATGTCTGTGGATAATTCAGTGGCAAGGCTGATGCCTGGCAGACAGAAAATTGGCACAGAAGCAATGCTAGGAGAGAGGTGAATCAATGAGTTCCTGAGTCCCTGGTGAATCAGGTCTTTCCAGAAACGTGCTATGGAATATGACAGATGATTACTGGTTTATAGATTTCCTAATAAAATTAATTGGCAGTTGTCTGATAACAAATATCTCAAAGGATTTTGAAGGAATATGGTTAGCAGAAGTGGCTCTGTGAGGTAGGAGGTATTTCCCATGTGATAACAATGTGTGGATAACCTTTGACTCTTAGACAACAATAAAATGAGAAACAGAAATATATCTGTAAGGTTTCCCTGTAAATGTTTGTGTGTGTGTGTGTGTGTGTGTGTGTGTGTGTGTGTGTGCATGTGGTTATCATATGAATGTGTGTACAAGGTTACTGACATGGGTTGGTCTGATGCTGTTTGTATTTTAATATTAATATTGATTTACTAAACCTGGTTACTACAGGCATTAGAAGAGTCCTCACATAGACCCAAGTGATGATAGGTGATCTTAGCCCCAAGTTATTTTTGATTGGTGAATAAGGATGTTGACAGCCAATAGCTGGGCAGAAGAGACATAAGCAGGATTTAGGGTTTTTGCACTCAGGAGTGGGAGGAGAATCATAGATCAGGGGAGAGAAGAAAATGGAGAAGATGCAGTAGGTTAGGTGAGTCATAAAAATGTGGCCCTGAAGGCTGTCCAATTAGAGTTAGGAAGAGCCCAAATAAAACATAGTAAGTAGTGACTTGGGGTTAACAATAAAAAATGGATTCCAATAGCATGGAGGATAAATATCTGCCCAGCTCTTGTGCTAATTAAGGCTTATTATAAACATAAAGGTTATGCGTGTCTTTATTGAAAAATCAAATACAGGGTAAAAACCTAAAATTGAGATTAAAAATTTCTGCAATAGGTTACCATGTGAATGTAGGTATGTAAGTTTATCATGTGAATGCATATATAAGGTTACCATGTAAATGTGTGTGTAAGATTACCCTGTGAATATGTGTGTGTTAGGTCCCCCTGTGAATGTATGTGTATAAGGTCACACTGTGAATGTGTGTGTGTAAGGTTACAATGCAAATATGTGTATGTAGAGTTACCATATAAATGCATGAGTAAGGTTAACATGTGTAAGGTTTCTATGTGAATGTGTATGTGTAAGTTTACCATGTAAATGTATGTGTAATATTACCTTGTGAATACAGGTATAAAGTTACCACTATGAGGTGGCAATTATATTTATATTAGATCATTGCATGAAGGTGGTTAAACATACACAAATTGCAGTAGAACTGAAGCTCTAAAGATGAAAGACAATTCTGCAGTTTCTCATGGTGTAAGCTTGGAACTTTCTAGATTGCCAAAGATGACCTTGAAATTCTGATCCTCCTGCTTCCATTTCTCAAATGCTGAGATAATTGGTATGCACCACCACAGCTGAATTCTGAACCTCTATTTTTAGATAAATAATATATAGGGAGATCTTATTTATTTTAGTGTTACCGATGGTTTCTCTATATTACACAGCTAGTTCATTCTCACTACCTCCCCATAACTGTCCTCTCCATCTCCACATGTTCAAATATATACTTAGCCATGTATACAAACACACATACATCCACACATACATACATACATACATACATACACATACACACATATCTATATATGTACACATACATACACACACAGAAACATATGCACATACACTTGCATACACAAGTGTGTGTGCACACACAGAAACACACACACACACACAGACACACTACATGAACTTTTATCCACCACTGAGCCAATATCACATTCATATTAATATTTTCTTATTTTTAATTTTCTGGAGTTAATTACCCTATTCATATTATCATATTAGTTGCTAGGATTTGGGTCTAATTTTTGAGCTTGCCAATAAATCCTCAGTATGATTTTTCTCCTACAATAAAGTACCAGGTGAACTAATGGTATTTCTTTTTATTTGTAAAGAGAAATTCCCAAAGAATTTTCATTGCCCCTTCATATTAATACTATCCTGGACTGGCACTTTAAGAATTTGTAGATCGGAGAGGACGCAGCATGCTCCGGTGGGTCCGGCCCCACAGAGCTTAGTTTCCAGTCCTGAGGCCTCTGGCAGGAGCCTTTAGATCTCCACTTCAGGATCCAGAACAGCCTGGGCTACAACACCACATCTCCAGGCCCTGCAGGAGGCGAGAGGGGAACCTGGGAGGCCGGCTGGGAGGAGTCAGTGTGCTCTGGTCAGTCCAGCAGGCCCCGGGCAGGAGCCTTCAGGTCTCTGCCTCTGGTTCTGGAACAGCCTGAGCCACAGCACCCTGTCTCTAGGCAGTGCAGGAGTCAGGTGTGCACCAGAGGCCAGCTGGGAAAAGGCAGCTTGCACTGGTGAGTCCAGCATTGACAACAAGACCAACTAACACCAGTGAGAACTAGACAGCAAAAGGCAAATGCAGGAACGTCACTAACAGAAATCAAGGCAATATGGCAACATCTGAACCCAATTCTCCTTTAACAGTATGTCCTGGATACCCCATCACACCAGAAAAACGAGATTTGGATTTAAAATCACTGGTCATGATGCTGGTACAGGAACACATGAAGGACATACTTAAAAGAAATTCAGGAGAAAATGGATCAAAAGTTAGAAGCCCTTACAAGGGAAGCACAAAAATCATTGAAAGAAATTTAGGAGAATACAAAAGCCAATAAGGAGGAAACACAATAAATCTCTTAAAGAAATACAGGAGAACTTTGGTTAACAGGCTGAAGTCATGAAAGAGGAAACACAAAAATCTCTTAAAGAATTACAGGAAAACACAAACAAGCAAGTGAAGGAGCTAAGCAAAACCATCCAGGATCTAAATTCAGAAGTAGAAACAACTAAGAAAACTCAAAGGGAGACAACGTTGGAGGTAGAAAACCTTGGGAAGAAATCAGGTGCCATACATGCAACTATCAACAACAGAATACAAGAGTTAGAAAAAAGAATCTCAGATGCTGAAGATACATAGAAACCATGGACTCAACAGTTAAAGAAAATGCAAAATGCAAAAAGCTTGTAACCCAAAATATCCAGGAAATCCAGGACACAATGAGAAGACCAAACCTAAGGATTATAGGCATAGATGAGAGTGAAGATTTACAACTTAAAGGACCAGCAAATATCTTCAATAAAATTATGGAAGAAAACTTTCCCAGCTTAAAGAGAGAGATGCCCAGGAATATACAAGAAGCCTACAGAACTCCAAACAGACAGGACCAGAACAGAAATACCTCCCGTCACATAATAATAAAAACCCCAAATGTACTAAACAAAGAAAGAATATTAAAGGCAGTAAGAGAAAAAGGCCAAGTAACATACAAAGGGAGACCTATGAGAATCACACCAGACATCTGACCTGAGACTATGAAAGCTAGAAGATTCTGGGTAGATCTCATGCAGACTCTAAGAGAACACAAATGCCAGCCAAAACTACTATACCCAGCAAAACTCTCAATCACCATAGATGGAGAAACTAAGATATTCCATGACAAAACCAAGTTTAACCAATATCTATGCACAAACCCAGCCCTACAAAGGATAATAGGAGGAAAACAGCAATACAAGGAGGGAAACTTTACCCTGGAAAAAGCAAGATAGTAACCTTCTTTCATCAAACCCAAAAGAAGTTAACCAATCAAATTTAAAAAATTACATCAAAAATGACATGAAGTAATAATCACTATTCCTTAATATCTCTTAACATCAATGGTCTCAATTCCCCAATAAAAAGACATAGACTAACCGATTGGATACATAAACAGGACCCTACATTTTTCTGCATACAGGAAACACAGCTCAGGGTCAAAGACAAACACTACCTTAGAGTAAAAGGCTGGAAGACAATTTTACAAGGAAATGGTCTCAGGAAACAAGCTGGAGTAGTCATTCTAATATCAGATAAAACTGACTTTCAACCCAAAGTCATCAAAAGAGACTCTGAGGGACACTTCTTGCTGGTCAAAGGAAAAATACAACAAGAAGAACTCTCAATCCTGAACATCTATGCTCCAAATGCAAGGGCACCCTCATTCATAAAAGAAACTTTACTAAAGCTCAGAGCACACATTGTACCTAACACAATAATTGTGGGTGACTTCAACACTGCACTTTCCTCAATGGAACAATTAGGAAAACAGAAAGTGAACAGGGACACAGTGAAAGTAATGGAAACTTTGGACCAATTAGATTTAACAGATATATATATATATAGAGAGAGAGAACATTTTAACCTAAGGCAAAAGAATATACCTTTTTCTCATCACCTCATGGTACCTTCTCCAAAATCAATCATATAATTGGTCACAAGACAGACCTCAACAAATATAAGAAGATCGAAATAATCCCATGCCTCCTATCAGATCACTATGGAGTAAAAGTCGTCTTCAATAGCAATAAAAACAATAGAAAACCCACATACACATGGAAACTGAACAATATTCTACTCAATAATACTTGGTCAAGGAAGAAATAAAGAAAGAAATTAAAGACTTTTTAGAATTTAATGAAAATGAAGACACAACCTACCCAAATCTATGGGACACAATGAAAGCAGTGCCAAGATGAAAACTGATAGCCCTGAGTGCCTCCAAAAAGAAAATGGAGAGAGTATACACTAACAGCTTAATGACACACCTGAAAGCCCTGGAACAAAAAGAAGCTATTTCACCCAGGAGGAATAGAAGGCAGGAAATCATAAAACTCAGGACGAAATCAATTAAGTAGAAACAAAGAGAACCATACAAAGAATCAACAAAACCAGGAGCTAGTTCTTTGAGAAAATCAACAAGAGAGATAAACCCTTAGCCAGAGTAACCAAAGGGCACAGAGACAGTATTCAGATTAACAAACTTAGAAATGAAAAGGGAGATATAACAACAGTAACTGAGGAAATTAAAAAAATCATTAGATCCTACTACAAAAGCCTATACTCAACACAACTGGAGAATCTGGAGGAAATGGACAGTTTCCTAGACAGATATCAGACACCAAAACTAAATCAGGATCAAATAGATCATCTAAACAGTCCCATAACACCTGAAGAAATAAAAAGGGTCATAGAAAGTCTCCCAACCAAAAAAATCAAAGGACCAGATGGCTTCAGTGCAGAATTCTATCAGACCTTCATCGAAGACCTAACACCAATACTCTTCAAACTATTCCACCAAATAGAAACAGAAGGAACTATACCCAACTCACTCTATGAAGCCACAATTATGCTAATTAACTAACCAAAACCACACAAAGATCCAACAAAGAAAGAGAACTTCAGGCCAATTTTCCTTATGAATATTGATGCCAAAATACTTAAAATTCTTGCCAACCGAATCCAAGAACACATAAAAACAATCATCCATCATGATCAAGTAGGCTTCAGCCCAAAGATGCAGGGATGGTTCAGTATAAGGAAATCCATCAATGCAATCCACTACATAAACAAACTCAAAGGAAAAAAACCATATGATCATCTCTTTAGATGCAGAAAAAGCATTTGACAAAATTCAGCATTCTTTCATGCTAAAAGTCTTGGAAAGAACAGGAATTCAAGGCCCATACCTAAACATCATTAAAGCAATATACAGCAAACCGGTAGCCAACATCAAACTAAATTGAGGGAAACTTGAAACAATCCCAGTAAAATCAGGGACTAGACAAGGCTGTCCTCTCTCTCCATATCTTTTCAATATAGTACTTGAAGTTCTAGCTAGAGCAATTAGAAAACATAAGGAGGCCAAGGGGATACAAATTGGAAAGGAAGAAGTCAAATTATCACTATTTGCAGATGACATGATAGTCTACTTAAGTGACCCGAAAACCTCTACCAGAGAATTCCTACAGCTGATAAACAACTTCAGTAAAGTTGCAGGTTATAAAATCAACTCAAGCAAATCAGTTGCCTTCCTATACTCAAAGGATAAGCAGGCTGAGAAAGAGGTTAGGGAAATGACACCCTTCACAATAGCCACAAAAATATAAAGTATCTTGGTGTGACTCTAACCAAACAAGTGAATGATCTATATGACAAGAACTTCAGGTCTCTGAAGAAGGAAATCAAAGAAGATCTCAGAAAATGGAAAAATCTGTCATGCTCATGGATTGGCAGGATTAATATAGTTAAAATGGCCATCTTACCAAAAGCAATCTACAGATTCAATGCAATCCCCATCAAAATCCCAACTCAATTCTTCACAGAGTTAGAAAAAGCAATTCTCAAAACAATTTTTTGGGGATAACAAAAAACCCAGGATAGCTAAAACTATTCTCAACAAGAAAAGAAATTCTGGGGGAATCAGTATCCCCAACTTCAAACAGGGCAATAGTGTTAAAAACTGCATGTTATTGGCACAGTGACAGACAAATAGACTAATGGAATAGAATTGAAGACCCAGAAATGAATCCACTCTCCTATGGTCATTTGAGCTTCGACAAAGGAGCCAAAAACATCCAGTGGAAAAAAAGATAGCCTTTTCAACAAATGGTGCTGGTTCAATTGGGGGTCAGCATGCAGAAAAATGCGAAATGATCCATTCTTATCTCCATGTACTAAATTCCACTCCAAGTGGATCAAGGACCTCCACATAAAACCAGACACACTGAAACTAATAGAAAAGAAACTGGGGAAAACCCTTGAGGACATGAGCACAGTGGAAAAGTTTCTGAACAGATCGCCAATTGCTTATGCTCTAAGATCAAGAATTGACAAATGGGACCTCACAAAATCACAAAGTTTCTGTAAGGCAAAGGGCATTGTTAAAAGGACAAAATGGCAACCAACAAATTGGGAAAGGATATTCACCAATACTACATCTGATAGAGGGCTAATATCCAATATATTCAAAGAACTCAAGAAGTTGGACCCCAGGGAACTAAACAACCCTATTAAAAATGGGGTACAGAGGTAAACAAAAAAATTTCACCTGAAGAAATTCGGATGGCCAAGAGGCATCTTAAGAAGTGCTCAACATCATTAGTCATTAGGGAAATGCAAATCAAAACAATCCTGAGATTTCACCTTATACCAGTCAGAATGGCTAAGGTCAAAAACTCAGGAGACAGCAAGTGTTGGCGAGGATGAGAAGAATGAGGAACAATCCTCCACTGCTGGTGGGGCTGTAAGATGGTACAACCACTTTGTAAATCAGTCTGGTGGTTCCTCAGAAAACTGGACATGACACTTCCGGAGGACCCTGCTATACCTCTCCTGGTCATATACCCAAAGGATTCCCCAGCATGCAATAAAGACACATGCTCCATTATGTTCACAGCAGCCTTATTTATAAGAGCTAGAAGCTGGAAAGAACCCAGATGTACCTCAAAGGAGGAATGGATACAGAAAATATAGTATATTTACACAATGGAATACTACTCAGCAATTAGAAACAATGAATTCACAAAATTTTTAGGCAAATGGTTTGATCTGGAAAATATCATCCTAATTGAGGTAACCCAATCACAAAAGAATACACATGGAATGCAATTTCTGATAAGTGGATATTAATTCGCCCAGAAGCTCTGAATACCCAAGGGACAAATTGCATAACAAATGACTTCCATGAAGAAGTATGGAGAAGGTCCTGATCCTGGAAAGGATTGATCTAGCATTGGAGGGGGATACAAGGACAGAGAAAAAAAGGAGGGAGGTGATTGTAGAATGGGTGGAGAGGTTTATAGGACATATGGGGAGGGGGGATCTGGGAAAGGGGAAATCATTTGGAATGTAAAAAAAGAATATAGAAAATAAAAATATTAAAAAAAGAATTTTTAGATCTTTTGTCTAACATCAGCCCAGCATCATGAATCTATTTCCTTGTCTGCCTCAGTTCCCTCCCTGATTAGCATACTGTATACCATGCATAGGAGGTTACCATGTTCATTGTCAGTTGTATTCAAGATACTCTCAAGGAGTATGAATAGAAGCAAGCAATTATATACACAGAACGTGAGAGCAGGAGATGCATTCTCGGGGAGAAGGGAACCAGCCAAAGTGAGTAAGGTCAGGGAGAGTCAGTGGGTGAGGAACCGAATTTCATGACATCAGTCAGTAAATCTATGATGAGTAGGAAAAAGTTTTGTTTCCCTGATATAAAGAGAGCAAATATAAGCAACTCTATGGTGTGTCTCTTAATAACCAAGACTATTAGTAAATAGTATTTGTCTGCAATTTAAATACTTGGTGATACATAAATAACATTATTCTAAAGTACCTTATGTACTAACATATAAAAATAATTCTGTTTATGATTAAAGTACAAAAATAAGCTTATTGGTATACAACAGCATAGTCCTGTTTGTTTTTTAAATAATGCATCAGTGTGGGGCACATGAACTGTGCCACAAGAGAAATTGGTAGAACTGGCAAAGGTAGAGCAAGTTCAAATCTTAGAAATTTCAAAACTTGAGAGCAGCAGGAGTGGAACTTCCTTCCTCCCTATGACCATGCCTGCCTTGAAGAACATAACCATAACCAGGTGACCCCTAATTAAGTGGCCGTAAGTAGTCCAAAATCCAGCACTTGGAATGCCTCTTCATGCTAATGAAGTATCTCAGTACCTTAGCTTTCAGCAAATGACCTTTTTCCACCCTAGATATTCTCACCCCAAAACTTCGGTTTACCCTGAACCAAACCCACCTCAATAAAGAAATACAAACAAGCTCAGATCATCTCAGAGCTGTTTCATTAAAGATTGTTGGAGAAGGCCATCGCCTAAAAGGGCCGTGACACTAAGATTCTCAGAGAAGTCCCCCCCCCCACTCCTCCCAGCTGTACTAGGGTCCTGTTGGTTCTGGACTCTGCTTTGCCCTTTCAGCCCGGTGTGCAGCAGCATCTGGACATCCTGAGAGGGAGGAAGTGGAAGATGTGAGCCCATACATCTGCCTATAACCTCTGGCTACTTCTCAGATTTTAGGCATAAATCTTGATGTATTTCTGAATTTTTCTTCAATGAATGTTAAAATACTGTTTTTCAATACAAGACAAACACAAGAATCTTTAAAACTGACTTGGAACAACACAGATATATAATAAGCTTTCTATGATGATCAGCTATTATTACCATAAATATATTTAGTAAGCTCCTAACGTACTTAGTGCATAGTGCTTATTATTAGAGCCCCCTCAAGCTAAAAGAAACTGACATTTAAAAAAAAGTGGTTCAAATGATTGGTAGAGTAAATGTCAAAGACTGAAACAGACAAGGAAGAATTCTGTGTCCTAGAATAACCTTTATGGTTGGAAATCAAAGGGCTGAAAAAACAGAGCGGTGACTTGGTTGCCGCCGGTCATTGGACAAGTAGACAAGCAGCTTCACACTTCGCCAATCAAAATATCCACAACATAACAAACCATTTGCCTTCCAAAGTAAATCATGGACTCCATTGATTCTTCATTTCTTTCCTTTAAAAAAATACCCTGCTTGTTTTCAATGGCTTGATCCTGAAGAACCTCACGCAGCAATCGGAAGGTTATTAGAGGCACACCACCAAGAATGTCAAGAGTGATTTCTCCTTGTAGCCAACATTATAGTGAAAAATAAATTATGGGAAATCAGAGTGGGTGCCAAGAATCATGTTGATAAACAGAAGTGTGATGAAAATGCCAGCTGAATATGTCCTCATTTGAACTTCTGGTCCAATTCCCTGTTCCCATTTCATTACATGTATACAAAATCAGGATCAGAGATGACAAGGAACCAGGGAGAAATAACTCTATGCACAGTGCAATAGCCACCGCTCTTTACCCTCTCCATCTAGCACATTACCAATGGCTGTTCATCTTAGATATTCATCCTTAGAAAATGGAATACGAATGGAGAACCATGGCAGTGGCCCTTCCGCCTATTCCTCTGACTCCTTGCATCCTCTCTGCTCCCAGTTATTGATGCCAGCTATCTATGCTCTATCAGGTTCTCCTGGGAGTTGCCGAGAAAATCAACAGCACATTCAAAATAGCCTTGTTAATTGGCCCTGTGTATGTTATATAGTATTATTATGGTGATGTGACTCTCAAAACTGTTATGGTTTTCTCTTCTCTCTACTCAACTTTCAAATTATAACAGCCACTAATAGAGTGAGTTCAATAAATGTAAATTACCAGAGTACTTGAGAAGGGCAGTGTGGCCTCTTCTATATCATCTGAGCAAAGCTTGTATGAACTCACACAGACCAAACCAGCAGCACACAGCTTGCATGGATCTGCATAAGATCTTCGTCATATATTGTGGCTTCCAGTTTTCTGTTTCTGTTGGATTCCTGAGTGTGTAAAAAGTGGGTCTATAACCCTCGTGTCTTTTCTTGGGCTCTTCCTTCTGTTGGTTTGCCTTGTCCAACTTGTATATGATAGGGTTTTTCATCTTATGTTTGGCTATATTTTATTTTATCTTTTTAATTATTTTCTTTTTTAATAGATTATTTTCTTTATTTACATTTCAAATGTTACCTCATTTTCTGGTTCTCCTTCAAAACCCCCTATCTCATCCCCCCTCCTTTTACTCACCAACACACCCATTTCTGCTTCCCTGTCCTAACATTTCTGTATAGTGGAGCATTGATTGGCTATATTTTATTATTATCTCTTACAAGGCTGCTCTTTGAAAATGAGAGACAGAAAGGGTTTGGATGTAGATTGGAATGGAGGTGAAGAGAAAATGTGAAGAATAGAGAGAGGATAAACAGTAATCAGGGTGTACTGTGTGAGGAAATAATCTATTTTCAATGATGGGAAAAGGGCCCAGGGATGGGAAATGTGTAGGATCGTAGGTTTGCTTAGGTCATATAAAAACTAATGTTTATTTTTCCAAATATTGCTGCATTTTTACTGGAAAACATCAATAAAAAGAACACTAGAAATGAACCGACAAAATCCAGCCTCAAGACATCTGAACTTATCACTATTACCACCTAAGTTATATTTAACAAATAGAAAATATGTATTTATAGAATTAGTACACCAAAAACAATACCTGAATGTCTGCTTGCATTTTGTCCAACACATTAATTATAAGATCATTCATTATATTGGACTTTGTAAATAATAACATATTCAAACATAGCTGATATCTTATAGGTATTTTTAGAATATGATCATAAATGTTTATAGTAATAAACTTGTGAAAACCATCAGGTATTTCCCTATGTGCTTGGCATTTACACAGGGGCTTTGTATTAATCTATTTAATTTTATATTTACCATATCATTGAGTCTATGCATATAATTTACATAAAAATGTATTAAGGGAATATAATCAATATGACCTAACACATGCAGTGTAACACTGATGGGTATTCCTTCCAATATTACCCAACTTCATGAGTAAATCTAGCATCTTTTTTTTGACATTTACAATGCTGTGTATATAGACACATCTTAAATCAGACTGCAGTTTATTTCAGTTATATAAAATGAGAATTATTCCTTGGTAAAACTTATAATATGTATATATATGTATATATATGTATATATATATGTGTGTGTGTGCGCACATATATATGTTTCTCAGATTCATCTAAATCATCAATAATTACATTGAAGAAAATGAAGATCCAGTATGCCAAATAATATGCAGAAATCAATTCAATAGGTAATCTATAAAATCATGTTCTCCCATTTATGTTTATAAAGGACAGACTCTTAGGAAACTTTTGTTTTCACTGTTTTTTAAAGTTTTTAGTTAACTTAAAATATTATCTAGATTTGAAAAGGGAAAGCCCTCATATATATTTGTGTTTTTAGAAGATGACTTTTAATAAGGAGAAATGGCATGATTATAGTTAAAATTCAATTACAGTGCCTTCCTCCTCTCTTTTTCCCTTTCTGGTCCTACCCTTGCTCTTTTGACCCTTTACTTCCTTTCAAATCCATTGCCTCTTTTTCTTTGATAACTTTTTACACACACACAAACTGATGAGATTATTTAGAGGGGTTCCTATGTGTATATATTCAGGGCTTATCATTTTTGTGTTGGATAAGCTATCAGTGGGCTCATCCTTGAGGAAGACTATATTTCCCTATTTCGGTATTCTTTAGTTGCCTGTAATTCTTTGTCTAGTTGTGAGACTTTTCCACGACACATTATATTAGTATGCCTATTGGTGTTGTATTCCTTTAGGTATCGAACAGGCAGCCATATTGTTCAAGTATCATGGCTGAATCTCTCTAGTCATGTCCTGGAGACACAATCTCACAATAAAGTTCCCGACCCTCTGGTTCTTATAATCATCTTGTCCCCTATCCTGTGATGTTCTTGAGTATTAAATGCAGGAGTTGTATTCTAGACATATGAACTAGAACTGGGCATACCATGACCAGGTTTTCTCTGTATTTGGATCCTTGGCAGTTATCTGTGAAAGTCTTTGTATGCTGCAATGGAAGCTGGACATCATAGACAGGTGTGACAAATGGTTGTTAATTTCATTTTTCTCTTGAATGTAGCTTAGTAAGTTTCACAGATTTAATCTGAAAAGAGACTTTTCACATCTGTGAGTCTCTATGATCTTTTTGGATATAAGCTTCTTTTGTAATTAATTAAATTTTATTACTAGAAAAGAAAGACAGGGTCCTTTTTGTCAAATACAGTGTGTGTGTGGGGGGGGGCAACGAGTCTTTATTTTTCACTAAATCTAAATATCTTCAATAATAATAAGGGTTTTGATGCATAGGAGGGGCGGGAAGCTGGAGCAGTGTATAAATATTCAATATTCCAGCCCCAGTGCAGATGCCTTTCTTCAGGCATCCAACTCTCTTGGTAGCCACTATGACTTCACTCCAGGCCTGCTTATTTCATCTTCACATTGTTTAGTACTGTGCTTCCTATCAACAAAGGGAAGTTATTTGGGGAAGCTTAGCTTCCCAACTACTTTTTACTTTAAAAAAATAACTTTAAATTTAGCTGACAGTTAATTTGTTTGCAACTGAACACAAGGGAAAGCAAATAAAATAGCCACTTATGGAACTGAAGGTTTCTGTTTCAAAATAGTGAGAAAATAAATGCATAACCTAATGTGACTTTTCTCTTGGGTTGAGAGTTGATTGAAGAAATGTGAATATTGACATTAGGCCCAGCCAAAGCTAGCCTTTATATACATTCCCATTGGTCTATACCTTGTCCATAAGTGAAGAACTTAATCTAATAAAACAGACCTGCACTCACTTACGGGCTTGAAAAATGACTGTGGTTGATTAAACATGTTTTCCATATATCTTGTTTATGAGACGCACTGAAAACTCATACTTTAGAAAAAAATCTTTCTCTGCCTTCTTTTAATCTTAGATTAATCTTTTATCCATTATATGTCCATAGTCACAGTGGAGAGAGCTTGTCAGGGAAGCATTAGTTCTGCCAGGAAGATGGCAGTACATTTAGGAGGTGATAAATCACTTTCTTCCTTTGAGAAAAATCACAAATACTTTTCCTCCCTCAGAAGATTATATCATGCTATGAAATCATGGCTGAGTACTTATAGTGTTATATGTGTGAGAATGCTCACCCTAATTGTAACCCTGCACATTGGTAACAAATAGCCTAATTTCAAAGCTAACACTTGCAATGAAACTCCATTTTGGGTTAGTCATTTGGATGAAACTTTGTTGGGATCTAGGGTTGTTTCTCAGCAGCAAAGATGTGGTCAAAATATCTTTCCTAAGAAGCCAAACTCTCCATCAAGAATTTACAGTATATAGAGTAGGGGGAAAATGGATGACTGATAAAAACAAACCTCAAATCAACCTTCATGAGCATCAAAAATGAATACCATCCTAGAGTATACACCAACTTTTAGAAAATTGTCCTTGAGTTTATTTTTCTGTGTAAAAATAAAGAATAATACCTTCTAGGAGCATACACACACACACACATACACACACACACACACATACTACACATACACAGGACAGAGTTGCATAAACAAATGAATATTCAAATTGAAGAAAAGTGAACAGTAAATATTTCTAAGGATTTGATTCCATTATTACATTACTTTTTAAATTTCTAGAGCTATAGAAGGGACTTATGTGTCTTGTTGCGTTTCTAAAATGATTATTTTATATTGAAATACTATTTAAAGCTGACTCCAGGCAATGGTCTCAAGTTGCTTTTCTCTCACATGTCTTCGATTACATAGAGTAAATAAGTTGGCCTGTTTGGTTCTTGTTTGTCTTTGGTTACAGGCATCTGTCCCAGCTATGAACTTGGGAATGTTTACGAACTCTTTCATCTTCCTTGTATCAATTGTATCAATAAGAATTCTTGTTACTCTGACCAAATACATAGCAAGAAGGAACTTAGGGGGATGGGGAGCCCCTCTGGGCTCACAGTTTGGGGGTTGAGACAGTCATGAAATGTAAAGCGTGGTGGTTGGAGCTGTTCTTGGCTGTGACTGCTGGTTCACATGGAGCTGCATCAGGAAGGAGACAGGAGCCAGTAGGCATGCACATACTCCGACTCTCAAGGACAACCCTCACCACAGACCTCTCCCTTCAGCTGGCTTCCACTTCCAAAAGGTTCCACAACATCTCAGAATCCGGCCAGCTGGAGACGAGTATTCAAAGGCATGATCCTGTGGGACCATTATACATTGAATCCTTAAGAAGAATCTTCCACCGTGCACTGTGATTCTTTGTTTTTAAATGAGATTCCTGTCATGTTTCTCCATCCTCCCTCCAGGACAAGACTTAAACTGCTCATGTTGACATGAGTGAACTGCCAAGGGGCTGGAATCTGAATGCTTTGCCTCTCCCTTCCATTGTGCCCTCACAGGGGCCATATGGTCAGCACCAGGCTACTTACACATCTATTTGTGTGCATTTGGTTCCCCTTGAAAGTAGGTTACAGAAAGGGGGGAAAGGGATAAAAAGTAGATAGGCCCTACCTGAGTAGAACATACCAGATACTTTCTCTTTCGGTTTCCATGGCAGTAGAGGTGTCATAGCCAACATTATGCCAGACACCCTCTTGACTGTGAACTTAGAGGAGGTGATTCATCATGGCCAACCCCAATGACTACTTTGGTCTTTTCATGAGTTGTCAGTTGGTGGGCAATATCGCCATAATCTTAGCTCTGTGTGAAGAGGAAGCACTACCAGCGTGCCTCTCTGTCAACTTTCTACCATGGATTTAGCCCTTGTTCCTGGATTCCCTCGCTTCTGAATCTTGTACTCCAGTCTTCTAGGAGGTTTATTTTAAAATCAGTCCTTTGTCCCTGAACCATCAGAGATACCTCCTTTGTTTGTAAATGAAAACACTGATGGAATTGCCCAGCGAGACCTATTCTCTGATCGCTCTGTTTTTTGTAACAGTCTATTATGCACACATCTCATTATATTGTGGCACTGTCTCTCATCTGTCTCTCTAGCTAAATTAATCATCTTGAAGCCATGATAATTGCCTTCTTTATGCTTTCTCTCCATCTATCAGACATTGTGGCAAAAACAGTACCCAGGAAGTGTTTGTTTATTCCAAATAAGGGAACTGATTAAGAAACAACTAAATTATTGCCTTTTTTGAAGTAAGTATTGTCTATATTATAGTTTTTCTTTCTAAAAATAATGATACTCCTTGAACCTGATGATTTAAGTACTTTCCAATGAAGTGCTTTTGAGTGGCCAGACTCTCACAAGTCTCACTGAAACATTTCTGATGGTATAAATCATCCCAACAGACTGCAACATCTTCAGAGTATGTCAGGGCCAATCTCAGTATTTATGGATCAATTATCAGAAAAGAGGACATGCTAATTTCCTACCTGTGATACTGGATTAATAAACTTGCTGTAACTAAAACAGTTTCTGAATTCTTTAAACTTGTGACCATTTTCTTTCAGCAGAGGAAAATGAGTGAAAGATATTATATAAAATGTTCCATTATTGACTTAAAATATTTGAAGCAGGAGTGAAATTTGTCCTTCAGTTTGGATAAAGGGTTTGAGAAATAATGAAGAGTTGGCTTTCTGATGCCCAGCCTGAGCAACCATCCCTCGCCTACTGAAGTCTCTACCTACTTCAGTCACCACTGTGAGGACTGAGGTGCTGAACTCACCCATATCTACCCAGGAGCAAATGTGTCTGCAGATTTAACCTAATAGGAGGCAAAGAGGGCTGGCTGTACATACCAAGCTGTATTAGGAAATATGTAAGAATTGTTCCGAAATCTGGAGTATTAGAAAATATTAAAGAAAAAAAAACCCTACACACTCAGAGAGAACTGAAGAGGAAATATATATTACTGGACTTACTTACTCAGTGTCATATATTAAAGAATAAACACAATACTTGATACACTTTAAAAAGTAATTAAGCTATAGCAAAGTTAATTAATCCTTATCATGTAGCTTAAAAGATGCTTTCTACAAGACAACTTCGGTAATATTTTTCTACCAGTTCAGTCAATTCCTCCTATATTATTCTTCCCAATAATTTTTGTTTCAGTCAGATTCTGTTTTAGTGTTTGGGTGCTATTACAGCATTTGCAAAGGACAGCACTTTTTGAAATCATATGTTTAAGGTGATTCAGTATATTAACAAATAATATCACATCTTTGGTATTGATTAAAAATTTATGCTTTTTTATGTCTGCCAGCATTTCATGAGATGTTGAATAGTAATTAGTAATTCAGTTTTGTTTTGTAACATGTTTAACATTGTGGCAATCAATTACACCTGAGTTATATGTTATATCCCTGCCTCCTTTTTTACTCTTCCAATTTGACAGAGGTCTAACTTTTTGGGTTAGCCTAGTACTCTGTAGCCTAGATTGGCCTTGAACTTGATCCTTCTATTTCAGCTTTTTCAGTTGGGATTACATGACTATGTCACCTGGTCAATACAACATGTTGAAGATTAATAGCACCATGTAATATTATTTATTAGTCAACTAAATCACCTTAAATATACGATTTTTCAAAACTGTGTTTTTTTCTCAAATGCCATAATAGCACCCAAAGGCTGACAAGATGAAAAAAAAAAACACAAAGTGCAAACACTCAGGAAATGCAGCAGCTTTTAAGGATTCTCCATGGCATGAAGTCTCTGATGTGAACACTGACAATGTGGTAGATTTGCCTTTATGAACCTTGAATCTGAGGGGGCCATAATGCTAGCTTTGCTTTGAGAGAAATTTCTTTTACTTCCTCATCTGTTTAGTTTGGCTATATAAGGCATTTTAATATGCAAAAGAGATGTTTTGAGGATTAATGCATACAATGCACAGAAATGCCTGGCACCAAAATCACTAACCTTTATGGAACCCAAGGCATCTACTCTTTAAGAGGAAGATAAAAAATGTGTTTTATATACTATATATAAAGAATTTTTGTCACTCTTAATATAGTATCAATAATAAGTGTTTTCTCCACATAAAGAACTTGCTGCTGAAAAGGAATGGATAGCATAAACTGGGAAGGGCCACTCCTATGTCCTGGGAATATATAACATTAGGGTGTTTGTTCCAGACTTAGAGAAAACTACTGTGTTAGTTTTCTTTCTATTGCTATGGTCAAACACCATGACTAAAAGTAACTTGAAGAGCAAAGAGCTTTTTTATTATACAGGTTACATTCAAAGCAGGGACTCAAGTGTAGACCAGGGAGGAATGCTGCTTACTGCCTTGCTCCTTCTGACTTGCTCAGTTTGCTTCCTTACATACCACAGAACCACCTGTCCAAGAATAGTATTTGCCACAGAGGACTGGGGCTTTTCATGTTAATCACTAATCATTAAAATGGCTCACAGGCTTGCCAGCATGCCAATATGATTAGGACATCTCAAATGAAGTTCCCTTCTCAGATGATGTCAGCTTGTGTCAAACTGACAAAACTATAACCAAAATAGATGTGTCAGCTACCCTCCCTAGGGTCTGAATGAGGCTCTAGACACATAGATTTATTAATTTATACATGTCCTAAACATTGGCATTTGGTTGTTTAGGTGTAGTTATGACATATCATTTATATAAACCTTGAGTAAATATGATTGGAAATGATGTTCATGTAATAGTTGCATTTATTAAATATTGGCCTAGCTAGCCAATGAGTTACTGGTATTACATTTTTGCATGATTGCCAACTTGTCTATTAACAACCTAATAACTTATCTCTTTTTAGATTTTATGGACTTATGTGTATGTGTGTGCACATACATAAGTGCCCGAGGGCTGGTCACAGATTTCGTGTTGGGTCAAAGGATAGCTTACAGGAGCAGTTCTTTTCTTCTGTCAGAGCTCAGGCTTGGCAGCAATCACTTCTATCCACGTAGCCAACTCATCAGCCCTGCTTCACAACTCTTGGAACTCTTCTTTTAGTTTGTTGAATATTTACATGCAACTTCTTGTAGTCAAATTGTCCCTCTGTCCCTGTTTTCTACTAACACTAATACACCCTCATGTTTACTTTGGGTGATATCAATAGTTCCATGCCCATTTTCTCATTCTTACAGATGGTTGCATAGGTTATACTTTTCTCTCCCGACACCTCCAGTCAGTTTGGGTCTTTACATTTAGTGGGCATCTCTTGCCAATGGTATTCCCACCCCAGACTCCTAGATTTTTCTCTGAATAATTCTTTCTATCTATTGAAACTTGCAAATTCCAGAAGTTTCACTGGCTCACCATTGCCCTCTGCATAGACATATACTTTCTATGTCACCTATGGGAAATCATGGCTCTGTAAGATGAAGAAGTGGCAGTTTTTCAGCAGTTTCCTCTTTTCTTAAACATCATGGTGTTGTGTTGCCTAGAGTCTAATCAGGAAATGATTGACCATATATCATGCTTGGTCTTAATGGCTGTTTCCACTGAGACAGCTAGGTTTGATGGTTTTGTTATCACATACCACTTTCTCACCATCTGTAGTTCTGCTTTCCCAAGTTTCATTTCCGCATTGTCAACTATGCTTAAAAAAAAAACAAATTAAATGGAAAATTACAGAGAAGAGTCATTCACCAATTATAAATCTTAGGTCATTCTCAAGAGTATGATGGATTCTCAGGTTCTGTGCCTACCCCAACGTGGTTCAAACTTTGTTCATTGAATCTAAAGTATATATGTAGAGTAAAAGTTGGCATCTTAGTTTTAGGTCAGTTGTCTGGATATGGTAATGCTCTGTGAACTCAAGTCCTAGTAGCAATCTAACACTTTCACAAAAGCCCTTACCATTCAACTCATTTTGTCTCATAACAGAAAGAGTGGATTGTCTAACATCATCAGCAGAAAGGTGACTATTTCACTGCAAGATAACAGACCAAACACATCTCTTACAGCATATAACTGCTGTACTTCATTAGTAATTATTAATTCCTATAGCACCTTATCTATAAATCAACCTTCAACACAAATAGCTGTATATAGGAAAAGAAAGTTTGTACAATTTTCAGAGTTATTTGTGGTGTCAAGAATTCACTGAGTTGTTGGAATGAATAATACATATAAAGAGAGACTACTGTATTGGTTACCAAAAGTTTTCTCTCTATATGTAGATATACATATGCATACAGTAACAATTTGTGGGGGAATAGAAACAATGAATTTGAAAGAGAGTAAAGAAGAGTATGTGGAAGGATTTAAAGGGACGAAATGGAAGGGAGAAATATAATTGCTTTATAATATCAAAAATAAAATTAAATAAAATTAAAAATAAAAAACACCATCTATAACTTTGTACTCTTCAATAAAATACTACGATCACCCTTCCTGTTGCTGGTCTTTTTTATTGCACAGGATATTTGTATCTCTGCCTAAATCCTGCTTGCTCTAACAGTTGTACAATTTATTGAGGAATTACATATGTAAATTAGATGACCTTGTGTTCTGGTTTCCTTGGGCAGCATTGTCGAGCTTGTCCTGTCTAAATGTACCTCCTTTCATTGCAAACGTGCTAGGTTAAAAAGTAAATTGGCACTGGCTTCACTTGCCTGCCTTTTCCCACTCAGGTATACACAATCTATAGTAATTGCTCTCTTCAGGAATGCTTTACTGCCCTGAACTCCCACAGGAGTTCCCACTCCCTGAACTCCAGACACATCTAAGCTGGTTTCACTCTAATAGCTTGATGGAAAGGTGGTAAGTTTCAAGGAGCACTTAAAATGCATTAGAGATGGCATATTTTAAAGTATAAGTATTAGATCAATATTAGGTCAATATCTCTTGTACCAAGAAAGTTTTACAAAGCTTTGTAATATAAGAAGAAATACAGAGGCAATACAATGAGCACTGAAGATGTTGCTATGTTCTCTCAGACAAAACAAAAGATGAACATGAGGTTATAGAAATTATAATAAATGTTAAACATGGAGAATGTGACTTTAGACCTCAACCCTAAATTTTTTGGTGATATGAGTTTATTTCTCACGTCTACTACTTTCTTTTGGCTAACAACCATACCACAAAAACTCTGATGTATATTCTTGCACCACCCAATGATCTCATCCAGTTTCTGAAACTTATCTGTAAGGCTTTCTTTGCCTGATTATCTCCCATAGGTCACTTAGTGTGCAGTAGAGAGCTCTGGTATGAGTTACATGCTAAGCACATTTTATGCAAATGTGCCTCCAAAACGACAACAAAATGCATTTTTTCCTGCCCCTTTAGTTCTCTGCTCAGTTAGGGGAAGTGTACAGATGTAATTACATTCAACACACAAATCAATTTTATGAAAATAACTGTTAAAATTTTAATATAATTTTTTGAAAGCATTCTCATGCTTAGCATTGTTCTGAAAGCCAGGGACAGAGGAGAAAACAATATTTAGTCACTGTCATTGAGAAACCAAGAGGCTAACAGAGAACCATTTAGAAGCTACTTTGAACATAAAATATTTTATTTTCTACAAATATTCTGTGCCATTGGTTGACCAAAAATTGCAAACAAATGTAGATTAGACGACAGAGTCAGTTTTCTCTATTAATCTTATCCAGCAGCTACATGCCAGCACTTTCCCTAATGAGCTACTGAAAATGGAAATGCTTCGGATAGTCTTGGGCACAATAAACAAAGGAAGAAATCGTATCATATTTTTAAAAGCAAAGAAAGCCTAGAGAAAGTTATGCCCATACTTAAGATTTCAAAACCGCCTCTCATTTGCATGGACAACAAGGCTCGTAAGTCATCAATGGGGAGAAGGAAGTGAGGGCTATCAAAATATGTTTGTGCCATCAAAAAGCCAAGCATTGTGTTATGTAGGAGTCAGGGAAATAACATTAATAAGATTCATGTCCTGCAAACTGAATTTATATGATTTAAGATTTCATAACCATTTAATGCCATTAACATGACAAAAGTTATCTAATGAGCTCCTTAATTAAACTTAACATGTGACTAAAGCTGGTTATCGTGGCCCATGAATACAGTCCCAATTCTCAGAAAGATCACGCAGAAAAACTTCAAGATCTAGGCCAGTCTTAACTACACACAGAGACAGATACTAACTCAAGCAAACCCCAAAAGTAAGATGGCTTACTCAAAGCTCTAAATGTTTATAGTTACTATCAAAACAACTATTTTATGGGCTCTATTATATTAAATCATCACACATGGCTTATAAATGCTTATACGAATTCTGGCTTTTTATATCAACCAGGAGACTAATGATGATGGTTAAGAATTAAAAGGATAGTTATTTATGGTTTGTTAGATTGTATCTACATAAGTACTTGACATCTTTTGAGGAGTATGATTTTTTTGAAAGTTATAAGTAACCAACATGATGGAAAAATGTATTTCCAGTCTTCCTTTTTCTGAAGATTACATTAAAAATAGTTTAATCTTACCATTCAGCCATAATGACCATTTATATTATTAGATGACATGCTATTAACATGATTATTATGCTCTTACCATGGGATCTTATGAGTTGAGCTTCCCTAGATCATTCCCATCATTAAATGATCTTCACTGTAATAGATTACATTCAGGACTGGAAAGAGTCCCTATTTATTACGCCTTCACATGCCCTCTGTTATTTGCCTTGGCATAGAATTCCAGTCTATGCACCATCACCTCATCTTCACCAAAAGAATATATAGACCTACAAGTTTGTTCTTTTAAAAGCATAATGTTCTTGTGCTCTCTTTGAATGACCTGCCCCTTCTTTGTTAATTTCTGATGCTGATGAACAAAGCATTTGTGGGCATATATTGCTTTTTAACAAATCAGAGGGATATGGTACTCAGGTTAGGATCTCCAGATACTTGACATAAACTTCCTGTGTCTTTCCAATGAATGACCACTAATTTCAATGAGTTCATGAAAATAGCATCCTGCAGGATCCCTGGTCCTAGAAATCTTGAATAAATAAGTGTCAGGTCCATCACTGTTGCATCTCTTCTCCCGTAACAGTTAAGTGCTTGGGGAGGAAGTATCCTGGAAGGAAGACAGAACAGCCAACAACCAGGGACAACTAGTAAGGGAAATGTGGCAGAAGTGGAGAAGTTGAGGTAATGGAAAAGAGACTGGAATTCTATGCCAAGGCAAATAAGAGGGCACAATGAAGCAACTAAAGAGATTCTTTCTAGAGATAGCAGGCAGGAGATATATATATATATATATATATATATATATATATATATATATATATATATATATATATATCAGAATATAGTTCCTAAAAGGAAAGAGTTCACTTTCAGGAGCTTAGGGGGCAGCCAGTGGGACATAAACTTATCCCCCTTTGACCTTAGACCTCTACCAGTGTGCCTCACAGACTGACTCACATTAGAAGCCAAAGGGCAAGGGGCCTGTCACCATAGATCAGAAATGTCAACAATCTAGCTACAGACTGGGGGAATACAAAGCTAGAGAAATAAACATAAGGGGGAAGGGATTGCATGCCTTTGGAAGGGAACAGAACATGTAGCAATTCAGTACATTATTTTAAATAGTCCAATTTCAATTAAATCATCCAATTTAATGTATTAGTGGGTAGAGTGGGATGCTAAAGTTAGAAGTCACAAATAGTACTGATTTTTCCTACTTATGTTAGAATTAATAACTTCTCATTATAATGCCCGAAAATTATTAGATTGGTTAGTCAAAAAATTAACTCTGGGTAATTGCATGTATAATACCCACAATCTTACTTGCGTATGCTTAAATAATTTTTATTTTATCTAATTACTAATGATTACATTATTAGTTGATAGGTAACTTTTTCTGGCATCAAGGAAAATAGCAAGGAACTCTAAAAGCAAAGTGAATATTTTTCTGCTTATGAGGGGTGATAATAAAGCAAAATTCAAAATAGCACACAATTACTACAATGATTAAGTCACACTGTAAGCCAGTTTAATAAGGATGTGAAGACATGAAGTTATCTATAGTTCTGGGAAACATTGTGACACACAAACCTGTATGATAAGACCCTGAAAATAATGCTAATTTCTCTCACCCCCCCCCTCTCTAATCCAGTGGTTCTAAATCCATGGGATACTATCACTTGGTGTTGCATATCAGATATCCTCCATATCAGATATTTACACACCAATTCATAATTCAAAATTCAAAATTTACAGTAATTCAACAGCAAGGCAATAACTTTATGGCTGGGGTTCACAACAATATGAGGAAGTGTATTAAAGTGTTGCAACATTAGGAAAGTTGAGAAACACTGCATTAAGCCATCCCTGTCCTGGGCAACATGTAGAGGACAGAAATATTGAGCACTTAAATATGGGGTTTGAAAGGTGTGGGATGTAACCCACCACTTCAATTTTCCCTAGCACTTCTAGAGTTGTTACATAAATTGGACTTAATAATTTCTCTTCAGAATTTGCCTGCACATGTGCATGTACAAGTGTCTGTTCTTAAAGCTTTATAATTTCTTTAGAGTGTATATCTTCCTTTAGAAATAGCTTTGTACAGATGGACTGTATGTATAGACATATATATGTGTATATGTATATATATGTATATGTGTACACATGTGTGTGTGTTTATGTGTGTGTGTATGTCTAACACTATGTGTCAGGTTAACAGTTCATATGTCAAGATGACCATTAATATCATACTTTTAATGTTTGTTTTTCTCTTGTCACTCTAACAGACGCATTTCTGGGTTGCTTCTCATATAGTTTATTTTTCTTTTCACGTATGCTTCAGTTACATCGAGGATCAGTGTAAGACAGCCAAATATTCAGGTAGACTGAATTTAAAAGAGAAACACTATATAATTTCAAGCTTATGTTGTCTGTTTAGTTTTCTTCATGGTGCTGAGATCAAAACACTGCTAAAAGTATCTAAGGGGAAGAAAGAATTTGTGTGGTTTTACTTTAAAGTTGCAATCCATCATTATGGGGAAGTCGGGGCAAGAACTCAGGTCAGGAACCTGAACAGGAAACAACAAGGAATGCTGTCTCTGGCCCAGCCTTACAACAGCAGAGAGATGGTAATGTCTTCAGTGGGTCAGGCCTTTTGCAACAATTAATAATTAACATAATTCTTCACGGATGCCCCAGGCTACTCTAATAAAGACAATTGCTCAATTAAAACTCATTTTTTTAAAGGTTATATCAGGCTGTGTCAGGTTGACAGGTAATGGTATGTAGGGTAAAATTCTTCCCTATACTCTTGCTGATCAAATTGCAAAATGAGAGATAGAAAGCCATGCTCAAATAAATCCAAACGGCTCCTACTAGCTAGCTCTGGGTCTCAGGGGGCCCAAGTGCACTCACAAATATGCAGCAACACTAAATATCAGACAGCTAGATTTATTTTCTGAAATATATTGATATCTCATTTCTATAGTGATTAAAGCCATCACAAGGCAATATATTGAAAAAATAGTGCTCATATAGTTCTGAAAAGCAAAGTATATTGTGAAATTTTAATAAGTTTACTTTAGGACTAAGTTTGAAAAACTTCTTGGAAAGTATCTTTTGGAAAGGGTCCCCAGCCATGACTGGGTTTAATATATATATTCTTGTATTGTAAGTTGCTATTTCTAGTACTAGAACCAGATTTTGTTCTGTGGGTCTTAACACAACTTGGCCATTTAGAATAGATAAGTGTGGAATTTATAATTTAACAAGGAAAGTAATATCTAATGAGTAGAAAATACTTTGTGAAATAACTTGCAATTAAATTAGGTTGCTTGTCCCAGTCATTAAAATTCAGATAATGAGCTTGGATAAGAGGGAGGCCAAATCCTATCAGACAGTAAATTAAAAAACTTGGCCATAATGCTAAGTCTCAGCTAATAAATACTTTTGACCCCAAGAATACATATGGCAAATTGACTGGATAAAAGAATATCATAAATGGTTTCTGATATTCTTTAAAGCCCTTCCTTTGCTTATTTTATATGTTTTATATTGTTATACTATACTATGCAATAGAAAAGTAGGATTTAACCATGTCAAAATTTATAAGACTGTACTAGGAGAAAATACTTAATAAATAAAATTTTAAATGTCATATTCTTTTATAATATGGCAAACTACTTTTGTTGTTGCTGTTGTTGATGTTGTTTGCACTTCAAAATACTGTCTGTTTTTGTTATTGCAAGGAAAGCATCAGTGTGGCATGCCAAAGACAATGACTGTATTTTCAATTACTTCTTTGTACTGAATTAATAGTTTTAGTGTTATTCACTTAACCCCTTTGAGATGAGATTCTTTTAGATGTCATGGGAGTGTGATGAGATATTTGACTATCAAATCCAGAATGTGACTATGTATTGTTATTTATCATACTATTCATTAAACTACATATGCTGACATGATCTTGTAGCACAGAGATTACAAAATATGTGACATAAATTTGGGTTGCTTAAAAATGATAAAAGTGTTCAATGGTCTGTCTTATGTAAATTAATACTTTCTTCTATGACATCATTAGTAGACCAGCTTCTAAGGTGAAATAGGTACAGATGAAATTAAGATGCTAACACTATGGGTTGGGAGCTCCATCAAATGTTATACTGAATGTATAAACAAATTGAATTTTTTCTTCAAATATAGACCTCTGTACTTTGTTATTCTAGAAATTACTTAGTCTTTAAACTTTATTGAGGAAAACAAAATGTGTAATTTCCCCATTTCCTTTCTTTTTCTTTGTACTATCACAGATATAGCTATTTCTAGAAAAATGAGGAAGCTAGATAAGTTCAACAGAATGAAATTAATACTTTAGACACGATGTAAGAATGACCGATATATATATACCAACTAGTTATAGACACAGTGTAACAATGACCCAGATATATACCAACTAGGTTTAGACACAGTATATTAATGACCCAGAGATATACCAACTAGTTAGACACAGTATAACATGATCCAAATATATACCAACTAGAATTAGATGCTGTTGACATCATATTTTCCATCACAGTGCAATGTTTGGATACTCCATCAAATGTTTGATTCAGAATGTGGCCAGAATGAAAGGTGTGCTTCCAACAGTCAGACTGTTTTACTGGGAACTTGTTGATGCTTACGTTTCTTTTTTTTAAGAACTCAAACATTCAGAAGGAGTAAAAGGAAGATAGGCTTTGGTACCTGCTCTGAGATTCCTATGTAGGAATCTATTGAGAAATTCCCGGAGGGCTTCCTAGACATGGAGAATAACTACAAGCCAATGGAGGGAAAACAGGTCAGAGTTAATTGTCTCAGTTTAATCTACACTGCTCTGAGGTGGTCATAATCTCTGTGAATACTATTAGTGCCCTAAAGTACTGCATATGTTTAGATCTATATCATATATATACCTATACCCACACCTATACATATGCATGTTCATCTCACAAGTTCTAGGGACAAATGCAGATACCAGTTTATATTATGTACATACAGTTTTATCTTCTCTGAGGTTGTGACAGTCATCACTTGTGAATTAAAGTCACAATATCAAGGCTGATCTTTTGTCGCTGTGTAACTTTTTACTGGAGAAATAAACTGCTCATTCTTTACTTTCTAACCTGCTCATATATGAACTTCTCAAACTTCTATTTTTGTCTTTTTTTCTTGTCACACTCCTCCCAAATGAAGCAGTTTGATAGCTGAATATTCATTAAACTTCAAATTAAGTGAACAAAACAAAAGAAAGAAAGAAAGAAAAAGAAAGAAAGAAAGAAAGAAAGAAAGAAAGAAAGAAAGAAAGAAAGAAAGAAAGAAAGAAAGAAAGGAAGAAAGAAAGACAACAATATGAGAGGGCCTTTGCTCCTTCTCTGGTCACTCACATGAAAAGAAGGAAGCAGCGGGCTGTTTGCGGACACGCCTCTAACGGTTTGAGACTGAGCTTCCTCCTCTAGGACTCCTGCCAAATAGCTTCCACAGACAATCTGTGGGTGGTGACCTCACTGGAATCCAAGAGCAAAGGCTAAAAAATACACCACAATAATTGCAAACAAAGCCTTGCTTTGGTGAAGGACTGTTTGGTAGAATCCTGGAAGTGGCTGGAAACAAACCCTCTGGAGAGTTTAATAGGATAGTAGGTCTCTCTTAAAATCAACACTGTCCACACATTCAAACTCCTGTCTGACACCTTGGCCATTTTCCCTGTAATAAAAAGCCTTATGCTACTTTGACATTTAATTCTTATCTATCAACGCCATAAATTAATTGCTTACATCTAAAATTTCATTTTCAAAATTAATCTGCTATTCTCTTAAAAAACATTTCGTTGGCACTGCCCTGCCTGAAATGTTCCTTACTCTTTTCAGTCTCCAAACATTCTACCTTTACCCTCATGCCCATTTATTTTGTCCTGTGTCTTTAACTGACAATATAATTTCATAACCTGTGGAGAGAAACCAATAAGAAAAAAATTAAGCAGCCTATAACATGTGACTCTACAGCCTCTGTTTAAACTTGTACCTTGTGAAACATGGGCATTCTCTTGGTTGACTAATTAGGACTCCGGCATTGGCCTCTCCTGAATTCTTGTGTCAGTCATGGGATTCTCTGACTCCTCCAGAAAGTGACCTCAAACTTGTTTGAGGCCCTGTAGCTCCTCCCAGAACTGCATGCCAGCTTGCTGAGTCAGACACAGGTGGCTAAGCTTGTGCTTTTACTTATTTTAGAAAGGGAAGAGAGCTTTAGCCAGTCTAAGCTAGGAGTTTGGTAAAGAGATTGGGATGGTAACAGCCATCATCCAACATCCCTGGATTGACTGTGATCCTGGATGAGGTAGACATGTATCCAGGATTGTCATTATCACAGGGCAAATCTTTCTTCGACTTGGTCATTTTACCCGGTAACCAGTGACGTCTAAATTTAATAATGCTTCCTTTGGACTTGTGTGTTTATGTTCATCAAGAAGCCCTGGGATAGACTGCTCTTGTTCCTTATCCATAGAAGATGTCAAGCCTAGTAGCCTCACAAAAAAAATATATGGTCTATTTCCTTTTGTGTTTCTGAGATGCTTGATATAAAATAAGACTTAATTCACAAAAATAAATAGAGAAAGCATGTTTTAACACCATTAGTACAGGCCTTTGCTTCATAATTTTGCACAGTAAATATATGTTTTCCTCAAGTGTAAAATATATACTTCACATTAAATAGTAAAGGATAAAAGATCAGGTTTTGATCATCATTTGTTAAAACATATGGTTAGCAATTTAGTTTATTTAAGGTAAATGTTTTTTATTATGTCACCAATTGTGTATACTTGTATGCACATATACATGCACATGAACATTCACATGTATAACAATAATAATCAAAGAAAAATAATCTAAAAATTTGAGCTTATTGAGTTGAAGGTTTGGAAGGAGGGTACCTGGAAAGTACTGGGAGAAAGAAAGGGAATAGGAAAAGTAATGCAATTCAGTTTTATTAAAGCATGTTTTCAAACTTTTCTAGATAATTATTAACTTTATTCTTTTATTTTTGCCATTTATTTGCAATGATGTATCATGTAGACCATGTCTAGATTCTAGACAGGGATCACCACACATTAGAAAAACATTTAATTTACTGATGAAGTCATGTAATAATACCTGATATTTAAAAAATATATGTTATAACCCAACTTAGATCTTATTATTTAAATCTTGGAAATTTATTTTCCTTGTGACTTGATCAATTTTTGCTATATACATTTATTTTGGGGGTTATATGTCTATACTGAGTTTAGCAGAAATTGTTTTAGAAACTATTTGTATCTTTACATTTTCCTTTTTTAGCCCAGTCCTGTATGAAGGAATATTTATTTTTTTCTATTGTTCAATACTCTATCAACTTTACTTTGATCAGTTTTTTGTTATCATTTTTCTTAAACTTTTCACAAACATTTTGCATGCATCCTTTTCAGAAGCATATAACTGAATTGCCTAAAACCAGTAATATAATTCATTCACTAAAAAGTGATTTGGGGGATCGGTAAGGCGATCCACTGGGTAGATATTTGCTGCATAAGTTTGATCCCTAGAAGCTAACTAATGGTGAGAGGAAGAGTAGACTTCAGAAGCTTGTCTGCTAATCTCCACATGTGCTTTGTGATAAATGTACTCCTCACAATCCTCCCTCTCTCTCTGTCTCTCTGTGTGTCACTCTTTGTCTCTCCCTGTCTATCTGTCTCTGTCTCTCTGTCTCTATGTCTCTCTGTCTCTGTCTCTCAGTGTATGTAAAGCTTCATTTCCTGTTATTGGAGTCTATTCAAGCTAAATAAATCGTTATTCTGACGTTAGAACAATGACAGATTTCTCTGTGTCCATTCAGAAAGAATGTTATGCTAGTTTGTGTTGACATCAAAATGAGAACCTTTTCTAAGAAGTGATCAACTATGTGTTTTAACTTTGTGGACGATAAATTCAAGACATGTTTTTTTGTTTGTTTGTTTGTTTTGTTTTGTTTTGTTTTTTTGAAATTTCATGCCAGGTGCATGCTCATTTAAACATAGACTGAAGTTTAGACTATTATATAGTCATTATTTCGCCTTCAGCTCTGGGATGTATGCTAGTCCCAATCTCTCCTCCATTTTGCTAGTAAAAAGCAGAAAAATAGATCTCTGCTTGATGTATACAGAGGTAATGTCCTCCATCTCAGGGTTTGCAGGCAGATGACAAATTTAGTGCTTTGATGAACACAGACCAGCACTTTCAGGGACTAAGAAGATTCCCAGAGGAGTTTCAAAATTAAAATGCATTGAATTACTTAAGTCTGTCAACATCACTGTGGTGAGAGGGCAAGTTCAAAACGTTTTACCTCATTTGTTAGGATTTTCTTCTGTAAGGCTAAGCTCAGCCACCTAGCAACAGCACACACAAAGGACTCCACTGTGACATAGCTGAACTCCTGCTGGCTGAGCAGGAAGAGCACTGTGCACAGGATCAGGAGAGAGCAGGATGGCTTGCTGTCCCACGGCCATGGCGAAGCATGTTTTGGAAATTTATGAAATGCAGAGTAGTGACTTTTCTGAGATTCATAGACAATCAGTTCTCAGATAACTTCTTTGGGCTTCCTCCCCAGTTCCATGCACTAGAGTGCCTAGTTACACGCATGAAGACACACATACACACACTCACACATGCACATACACATTCACACACATATACACACAGGCATACATACATGTAGACACATACATGCACATGCACACATGCACACATCCACTCACACAGGCACATACACACATACACACATATACAGGCACACACACATACACATATACACAGAGGCACACACACAGGCATGCACAAACACACATACACAAACACACAATGGCACATACACATATTCTCACACAAATATACACATAGGCATACATACATACTGCATACATATATATATATATATATATATATATATATATATATAAACAGACAGACACACATATGTGTGTGCACACATACATGCAAACTCACACAGGCACATACACACATGCATAATACACAGGCACATATATATATATTTATATACACACAGTCTCACACACACACTCACACAGGCATGCACACACATATACACATATACACTCACACAGGCACATACAGATACTCTCACATATGCACACAGGCATATACACATACAGACAGACACACGCACATGCATGCACACAGATACATTCACACAGGCACATGCATACACACATACATACATACATACATACATACATACATACACACACTCACACAGGCATTCACACACATACTATACATATTCACACAGACACACACACATACACTCACACAGGCATGCACAGACACCCACACTCACATCACCACACTGAAAGGGAAGATGCCATTATCAATCAAACACACCCATTAAAGCTTTCTTGTGTTCATGCTCAGAAACCTGAGAAGAACTGTGCTGGTTGTGATGGAGCATTTCCTACGCCGCTGTCTGAGCATGGATGAAGGAGCTGTGTGAACTCTGATTCTTGTGCTATGAACCATATCTCTCGTTCTGACTTTTAAAGCGAGCCATTTGTCAGTAGACACTGTCCCAGAAATAACCTACCTCTTTTCTTCTCAGAAGACAGAAATATCTACTTAACAATCAGATCATAGCAGAGACCTTGGAAAACAGCTAGATCACAATTCCGTCAGCCATGACCCATTAGTGGAATCTGGGCCATGTCTTTCCTCAGAGAATGTCTTCCCTGAAAGGTGAAATGTCATACTGGAGAAACAGACACCCAATTACCAAAATAATCACCGAGCTAGCCTAGAAAACCTCTATGTAATTTAGGGGCTGAGGCTACTACAAGCACACAGTGAGGCATTAATTATGTTCTGTTCATGATTACTGGTACATAGGACACCATCAGATCCGAGACAGGGAGGAAGCTTGGAGGGCTTACTGAGAACAGACTTGCTTTAACATCAGCAGCATTCCTAAAACAGGTCTTGACTGGCTGGCAGGGCCTGGAGTAGAAAGTGTGTAATTCTCTCTGACAACAGAGAGAAAACTGAGGGACAGGTGTATTTGGGGAACACATTAAAAGCAGCCAGTTGATTCTGCTTCCACTGGTGTGTGTGTGTGTGTGTGTGTGTGTGTGTGTGTATGTGTGCACGCACGTATGTGTGTGTGTACATATGCATTATTGTTATATATAATTAGTGTCTCTGTGTATATGTATGTGTATTATTGTTACATACAATTGGTGTTTGTGTGCATGTGTGTATTATTGTTATATATAACTAGTGTCTGTGTGTATTATTGTTATATATAATTAGTTTCTGTGAGTGCATGCATGCATGTGTGTATACACATGTGTATGTGTGTATTATTGCTATATATAATAAGTGTGTGTGTGAAAGTGTGTGTCTGTCTGTGTTGTAAGCATTTTTAAAAATCTGGCTTGAAAAGCCGCTTATTAAAGTGACAAAGCCAGAGGCTGCTAAAACAAAAAAAAATTGCAGAAATTAAAATGTGGATCCTCTCTTCCTCATTAAGGCAAGTCCCTTTTGAGATCACCACCTGTTTGTTATAGTTCAATATGTATCACAGCTCCATATACAGCTAGACACTTTCTCCTCTGAGAAAAGGGACCTTAATGAATTTCCTATGCAGAGTTTGTACTGTATATTTGCTCTAATAATATTTAAACTTTTCTATGCCACGATATATATTTTCTATTTAAAATGTTACCTAGTTTTTCAATATACCACATTGAACACTTATGTCTGTTTTCAATGGGCTCCTATGACTTATTAGGGATAATCAACAGGGTGGTCTCTATTGAGTATAGCTAAACAGTGCAAGTATACATATATCTGTATATATATTTATATATCAATGATATGCTAAATTTAATTCAAGGATTGAATTTGTTGAGTTAGTATATAATTTACCTTAAACTTTCAAGTTGTTATTAGCACTCTGTCTCTCCAAAAATATCTGTTTTTCTTCCTAATGTGTATTCAGTTTCTGAAGGATATTTAAAAGTTGTGTGCCCAGAAGCTGTACCTACAAAGGCTAGTGAGGCTATATTCTGATTAATGGTGGCTATCACTACAACTCGTTTTTATGTGCATTATTTCAATAGCACATAAAACTAGCAATTCAGTAGTTTCCTTTACTAACTTTTTAATACTCTTTGAACTGTTTTCAGACATATATTGGCCATTTATATATTCTTTTCATTGCGAGTCTTCATTGTCTTTGTATATATATTTTGTTGTTTTGAGAAAGTAATATATGGGTTATAACTTTTTATATAAAATACATTTTTTGGCTGGTTTTCACTGTTAAATTCTGTTTCTAGTGTCTATCAATAATTTTGTTGTAGAGTTATTCCTTGGGGAGGATTCTTAGATTCTGTTACATCTGCTTTGAAACAGATGCACTTAAAAGTTTGCAGCAGTTTTCATTATTACCTAAGAATTTTTGTTTCCCCACTATATACATTTGAAAGCAATTCATATGTATGATATCAGAAATATTTAAAAGCAACTCTTTTTATATAGATTTAAAAATAACTTATCATTGACTAAACATTTTTTCCTAATACTAAATAATAGAGAGTTCAACCTATTCATTTTTATTAACTTGAAATTTTACTTTTTATGCTAGATACATGTAGTTACGTTATCTCTAAGTAGATTATTTTGTTCTGCTAATTATTTATCTATACCTTTTCATCTTCATAGTATTAATTGCCAAGGTATGACTTCACAGATAGATTTATTAATTCTTAATTATATTTAAGTTGTATGCTTAAGTTTGCAGGTAAGCAGTTAAATCCTTCTCTTTGTTTTCAGAAATGATTACAGGCACAGTGTGATACTTGGACTTAATAGCCAGATGAGCTGATTTTCTATAGCCCATTGTCATAGGGAACTGAATACTGATAGTATTGGACAGTGGTTTTCACACTTTTTTCCTATCTACTTTTGAAGTCATCTTTGAAAGTTCCTTTGTTTCTTCTTTTCAGTTTTGTGTGAGTGGTTAATTGTGTTGTGTTTTATCAGCTTAGAATAGAAATGTATTGTGATATTGTTCCCGCTCCTAAATAGACTTTCCACAGTTTTCTGGGTCAATTGTTAGAATTATTTAGGAAAATCTGCTATGCAACATGGAGATTGGCTATTCAGCTTTATGCTTCTGGCAGGTCGTGCTCCTTCAGCCACTTGCCCAGCAGCTCCCTGGATCCGCAAATGAAACACACACACACACACACACACACACACACGCACGCACGCACGCACGCACGCATGCTTGCTCACACACACACATACACCCGCACACACACGCATGCATGCATGCACACATGCACACACATGCATGCACGCATGCACACACACATACACGCTCACATACACATACATGCTCATTCACACACACGCACACACACACGCACGTGCATGCATGCTCGCTCACACACACATACACATGCACACACACGCATGCATGCACGCACACATGCACACACATGCATGCAGGCACGCACACACACATACACACTCACACACATGCATGCTTGTTCACACACACACACACACACACACACACACACACACACATTAGCTTAGTTTCAATATGCCATCTAGCTCAATGAATGGACAGTTCTAATCCTGTGCCTGCTACCCCAGGCCCAATTGGGGAAGTAGCCAGGGGCCACTTATCCAAATCCTTACATGGCTTGTTGGCTCTCCCTTGTTGCTCTAAATTTCCAGCACATCATGGTGATACTCTTTCTCAAGCCTATGCAACGCTAAGAGTCCTGTTCCATCTCCCTTTGACTAAACATAAGTTACTTGCATCTTTATGGCTTGATCAAAAAACAACTAGTTGCGAGGACCTTTAGCATTTCTCAATTGAATCAAAGCATTAGAGCCAATCTCTAACACAATCCAGTGGGTTTATTTGTCTTGTGTCTTTAGCTACCATGCCATACTCTTTTTTGATTCTATTTAATTTGCATAGGCTATCAATATCTGCAAAATACTTATGACTTTTCTTTTTGTCAATGTTTAGCATTTATGTTTATCTTGCTTGCCTATTGGGTAAAAATCTCGTGAGTTAATATGATAATCTAAATGCCATATAGATATTCACTTAAGGTTTTGCAAAAATTATTTTCATTAAAATATTAATCTTTACATTGAAAGATATGATTGCATGCATTTGGTGCTTAGAACATGATATTTTTATGTAGGTGTACATTGTCAAGTGACTAAATCCACCTACATAATATGTACATTACTTAAAATGCATACTACATTTATGATGAAACATTTTCATCCCTTCTGTTACTAGATTCAAGAATATAATATACTTTTAATAATACTCATGATGTTTTCCAAGTTTTGAGATAAAAGTACAAGCAAACTTGAAGAAAAGGGCATTTTGACTAATTGCTAATTTTTATTTCTCTATAATTCCATCTTTACCATTTATTGGATTTGAAAAGTAGTTCAATGACCCAGCCCTCAAGATTACTTAAAAATGTCTAAGTGTTGGCTTCTCAAAATTGACTTCTGGTGTATCCAGTTGTTTTCACGTGCAGTACTTTCCCATAGCTATGGTTATATATTTAATCTTTTAGAAGTTAAATACTGAGCTTCAAAGAGTAACAACAGAGGCAATGGTCTTACAATTTTTTCACTGGTTCTGTATGTCAACTCATAAATAAATACACTGTGTTGCTGTAGAGATAATTAAGACAATAGTAGGTAAACAATTCACAAACTGATTAGCACAGCCACCATGGAACTAGAAAAAAAACATCAGAATGTTCTTACATGCAAGCCTACAGGAATGGAAGTACTCTTTGTGTTCAAAAGTAGCATACAACTGAAAAACAATAAATCTTAGCTTATTTTAGAAATTAGATAAAAGTCTACACTCATAGGACCTTGAAGTTCTAGAATTAGAGACCACAGAGTCAAACTACAAAGAGGCAAGGTACCACACAGTTAAAACCCCTCAGTCATAGATTCTGCCTCAAAGACTTAGGCTTGAATATGAATAATAACAATATTGATGTCAATGGTTACTTGCTATTTTGTGTCTCAGGGAATATTATTTAACACGCCATATCATTTCTAAAGATATGTTATTTTATGTATATGAGTGTTTTATCTGTCTGAATGTTTTATACAGTATGCCTGTGGATCCTGGGAATTCAACCTAGGTCTACTGGAAAGGCATCAGACACTCTTAGCAGCAGAAACAGTTTTACTATACTGTCACTGTCTCAATTTTTTTAGCACCCAAATTAGATATAATTTTATCTATCCTATAGGCATATATAAAGCTTATGTCATAGTTTATTGGACATAGCACAACTCTTAAATGCTTCTTATATACAATTTTCATAATAATACACTTTCTAGATTATTAATTTTATTATTTGAGAAAAAGAAAGGACAATTGCATAATAATTATTATGACTGCTAGGCATTCTTTCACTGCTCTTTAGATTGCCCTTGGGTGAGATTTTCCCTACTCCTGGCCCAATCAATGGTCTTCAATACCTCCCTAGCCCTACTGCACATAACTGGGTATAGCTTATGTTCCCTAGGCAGGCATTTATGTCATTTCATGCATTCATACTATTTTTAAGTTATAATAATGCTTCAATGAGTAGTCCTTTCGGCAATGCTATTTTAGAGTTCATCCAGAGAAAACTTCTAGAAATAGAATGGTTTTGTTAAATGTAAATGAATATATATAGCATTTTAAAATATTGTTGGTTATCAGGGAATACAATAGACTTCAATCTGACTTTAATATACAAGTATAAGAGATTCCTAAGTAATTGGCTTTTAAAACTGGGTGTATCTCTAAGTGTTTTGAATCAGGGGACTGAGTAATGAAGACCTATCTTTATCATGGAAGATTGGTGTCATTGGAGCCCCTGAATCACAGAAGAGAAGAGCTAGAAGAGGAAATACATCTCTTTCCTCTGGATTGTACCATGTTTACTTGCTCTTGATATCAGGGCTCTTGCTTCTCTATCCAAGATTTGCATTTCCAGCAAGAGCCCTTAGTCCGTTGGCTTTCAATCTTGCTGCAAAAGGCTGGTGATGTGGTTTTCAACATTAGCTGTACATGCACCGTTTCCTCTGCAGGGACTTCCAAGATGCAAAAATTTTTATTACCACCTCTGCTTCTTCCTCTGACTATTTTCTTCTTTACTTAATATCATTTGCTCCTGGCTCATTATTTCCCTATCCCAAAGTGTCATAATATTTTGACATTTGAATCTATATTGACTTGAGTACTGATCATTCTTATTTCTTTAAAATTTATCTTTGGTGAAGTCTTAACAATTCAGTGGATGAAAAGAATTTAATTTTGTTTCAACTGATTATTAATATTTTTGTCTACTTTTATACCTAGACTAAGAATAGCCTAAAGTAGTGTGTATGCATAGGTAGGTTTAAGTAATACAAAATACTTTAAAGGCCTCCATCTTTTTAGAATTAGAACAGGTAGTTTTTATTTCATTTTTCTGCTCCTTTTCAGTTTTACAATAAAATGTGGGTAAAGGAAGAAAAGGGACAGTGTTCATAAACTCAGTTTCTTAAACAGTAGTTTTGTGGAAATGAAATTTGTGTTGTCATTGTGGCCAGGGCCAAGCAGTTGAAGTTGACTGATATTCCTAGTTTAAGAGCACCCTCTTCTGTCATTGGAACAAAGCAGTAATTTCTGATAACGTAATAAACACATCATGTGCTTCTCAGTGTGTTCTTTCTCCTGACTTAGAAATTCCCCAGTATTTCATTTGTGCTTGCTAATTGGGTTTATGATGACATAATGAGTCCATATCTTAATTCATTTGAGAACATACTTTAACATAATGATATTTTCTGTGAAATTATAGATGGTTGATTTGCATAAATTAAATTCATTCTTTCACTCGTTGCTTCATTTTTTTTTTTTTTGGTTAGCACATTCTTCAAACAGCTGTTTCCACATCAGGTATGCATTGTATATGGCTCATGAAAAGATGACAAAAGTTATGATCTTCACTATCAATTAGAAAACATGATCTAACCTCAAATATCGCCAATTTTTAAAGATAATAAAGGGGGAAATTTGTGTTGTCTTTTATCTTTATAAAATCTAGTTATTATTTGTGTGTGTGTGTGTGTGTGTTTGTGTGTGTGTGTGTATGTCCATGCATGTTAATGTGTGTGATGTGTGGTGTGAGTATCATGAGAATGCATGTGGAGATCAGAGGAAATGCACTATGATGTGGATTCTCTTCTTCTGATTGGATTCAGGTCCTCAGGATTGCACACAGGTCTTCACCCACCGACCCATCTTCCTAACTCATTTTGTTGTGTAAATTTCAAGGTTATGAGACATTTGAATGTAAGATTATATACATAAAATGCCCTAAGTCTGTGTTTCTTAGTTTTCTATTGATGATGCTATTTAAAAAAAAAAAACAAACGATAGGCCAAACAATAATTTCTAGCATTTTATTACATTTTACTATTTAATCAAGTAACTGATTACTTTAGACACACTATCTGTGGGTCGTTGGTGTGACAAAGCAATAGAAAGTAAAAAATTATAAGAATGGATTCGCTGTGTATGTTGTAGAAAATATTTTAATCCTGGCCCAAGGTCGTTAAGTTCTTGAATGAAGTACACATTTATAGTCTTGATATTTACAATAAGTTTTAAAGACAACAGTTGGGCAGTTGCCTAGCCTCCATGCTGTTAGAGTCTTTTTCTATAGATAACCTTGAGTTATTAGTTTTTATTATGTTTCATTTGGGCTTCTCTTAACTCCAATCAGCTCGCCCCCACCACCCTATTTTTATGGCTGAACTAACCCATGATCACTTCCCCTTCCTCCTTTCGTACGCCTTCTTTTTCTCACAGTCTTCTCCGACGAAGCCTGCAAAACTCCACCTATGTCTTTTCTACTCAGTTATTGGATACCATCATCTTAATCAACCAATCAGAATTAAGTAGGGGACAGCATCATAGGAGCTACAGGTAGTAGACTCTAGATCTTGGGAGTCCACACTTAGCATAATAATAAAAAACAGTAAAAGACAAAACCTTAACATGTGTATGTGTAGCATTTGTTTTTTCTTTAGTGTCTTTCAATGAGATAGTTTGGGTATTTGAGAATTTTTGTCTTATATATTTGGTTATTGTAGCATTTGTTAAAGAAAAGCTTTTGCCTATTTTAGCATTTTAGAGTTTAAATTTTAATTTCACAGTATGTTTCCATTAAAATGAATTTATGCTATATGTGTGTGTGTGTATGTGTGTATTAATTATTTTCATTTTAGTTTTTTCTTGGCATGTTTCTTGTTTAAAATATAAATTGGTTAAAATTATGTATATATATATATATATATATATATATAATTTTTACTTTGACATAGTCTGCTTTAGTTGACTATGATATTTATAGTTATAATAATTGCTGACAGATTTGAATGTATTCTTTCTTGTTGGTATTTGCCAATCAATTTCATTAGATGCTGACCCCTAGCTTACTTCCTTATTCTTCCATGTTCCTGTACCCTCTTGCTCACTTGATCATAACTTCTGCTCTCTGAGATGGACTAGTGTTCTTAGTGTGCTTAAATGACTTGCTATTAGAAACTTTTCTTCACTAGATAAGGCACAATATACTTATTTATGACACATGCACAAAACATGTACAGACCACAGCATTATAATATGATATAATTATAATATAGTGTCAAAGAAAAATATTATTAAAAAGTAGATAACAGTTAATTATAAGAAATTTGCGGGCGGCGGCGGCGGCAGCAGCGGCAGCAGTGGCTGCTCCAGCTGAAGGGCCATCAGCAGTGGAACCAAGGCGTCACAGGGACCAGTTAGGCCCTGCGCCCACAACCACTGACCTTCGCTGACCAGCCGGACAGCAAGCAGCTGCAGTTGTGCGGCGCCTTTCCTGCACGGAGGCCACTTCAGAACTCGGCCTCCCACCAGTCAGGAGAGGAGGATCCATCTTGGCTCCGTACTCCAGGAATCGGACAGACTGAGGTACACAAACATAATCCGAGGCCAACACCGCGGTGGTCTGAGCCCGACGGGCGTTGGCCTGCACCCAGGCCCTGGGCGGGTCGGGGGGCCATCGGGGTGCCAACCCAACCAGGAGGTTTTTTGCCCAGGCCTGCGAGCACGCCGCCGCCATTTTGCCTGCAGGGCGACAGAGAGCTCAGGCGGGCAGACCTGTAACAGGCATAGCCTAAGGCTAACAAAGCGGGGGTCCAGGCCCCAAAAGGCACAGGACTGACCCCAAGAACTGGGCGGCTTGGTGGGCCATCTGTGAGTCAACCCGCCCAGGTGATTGTTAGCAAAGCAGACTCTCCCGGCGCTTTCAGGGAGCGCGGGCGCGCACGCCCGCCATCCTAGTCACCTGGCAAACCCAATTAACAGTCAAAGCCGTAGGGGAACTTTGCTCGGACCTTGGCCTCCCAGGCTTTTGCCTGGACTCAGGGACTGGGCGGCCAGGCTAACCTTGTGTGCGACAGCCCGGTTGGCAGATTGGCTGCCCAGCGGAGTGAGCGGAACATAGGGGAGGTCACAGTAGCATACACCATCGGCACTCCCTGGGAGTGCACACGGGCTCCATCTGCTCCACAGACACAATCTGGGGCAAGGCCTCAGGCAGAAGCCCTTAGCTCTACTCTCTCCACTTCCGGATCCAGATCAGTCTGGGCGGCAGCATTACATCTCCAAGTCCTGCAAGTGGCTAGCTGGGCTTCCGGGCGGCCAGCTGGGAGAAGTCAGGGTGCTCCAGTGAATCCAGCGGGCCCCAGCGGGAGCCTTCGGGTGCCTGCTTTGGGATCTGAACAGCCTGGGCAGCAGCACACTGTCTACAAGCAGTGCAGGAGGTAAGCTGTGCACCAGAGGCCAACTGGGAAGGGGCAGCTTGCACTGGTGAGTCCAGCACTGACAAGATAAACTAACACCAGTGAGATCTAGATGGCAAAAGGCAAACGCAGGAACGTCACTAACAGAAATCAAGGCAATATGGCAACATCTGAACCCAATTCTCCTCTACCAACATGTCCTGGATACCCCATCACACCAGTAAAACAAGATTTGGATTTAAAATCACTGGTCATGATGCTGGTACAGGAACAAATGAAGGTCATACATAAAGAAATTCAGGAGACAATGGATCAAAAGTTAGAAGCCCTTGCAAGGGAAACACAAAAATCATTGAAAGAAATCCAGGAGAATACAAAAGCCAACAAGGAGGAAATGCAAAAAACACTTAAAGAAATACAGGAGAACTTTGCTCAACAGGCTGAGGTCATGAAAGACGAAACACAAAAATCTCTTAAAGAAATACAGGAGAACTTTGGTCAACAGGCTGAGTTCATGAAAGAGAAAACACAAAAATCTCTTAAAGAATTACAGGAAAACACAAACATGCAAGTGAAGGAGCTAAGCAAAACCATCCAGGATCTAAAATCAGAAGTAGAAACAACTAAGAAAACTCAAAGGGAGACAACTTTGGAGATAGAAAGCCTTGGGAAGAAATCAGGGGACAGAGATACAAATATCAACAACAGAATACAAGAGATAGAAGAAAGAATCTCAGATGCTGAAGATTCCATAGAAACCATGGACTCAACAGTTAAAGAAAATGCAAAATGCAAAAAGCTTGTAACCCAAAATATCCAGGAAATCCAGGACACAATGAGAAGACCAAACCTAAGGATTATAGGCATAGAGGAGAGTGAAGATTTACAACTTAAAGGGCCAGCAAATATCTTCAATAAAATTATGGAAGAAAACTTCCCTAACCTAAAGAGAGAGATGCCCATGAATATACAAGAAGCCTACAGAACTCCAAACAGACTGGACCAGAACAGAAATACTTCCCGTCACATAATAATCAAAACACCAAATGTTCTAAACAAAGAAAGAATATTAAAGGCAGTAAGAGAAAAAGGCCAAGTAACATATAAAGGAAGACCTATCAGAATCACAGCAGACTTTTCACCTGAGACTATGAAGGCTAGAAGGTCCTGGGCAGATCTCATGCAGACTCTAAGAGAACACAAATGCCAACCAAAACTACTATATCCAGCAAAACTCTCAATCACCATAGATGGAGAAACTAAGATATTTCATGACAAAACCAAGTTTACCCAATATCTATCCACAAACCCGGCCCTAAAAAGGATAATAGGAGGACAACACCAATACAAGGAGGGAAACTTCACCCTGGAAAAAGCAAGATAGTAACCTTTCAACAAACCCAAAAGAAGTTAAGCATTCAAATTTAAAAAATAACGTCAAAAATGATAGGAAGTAACAATCACTATTCCTTAATATCTCTTAACATCAATGGACTTAATGCCCCAATAAAAAGACACAGACTAACTGAATGGATACGTAAACAGGACCCTACATTTTGCTGCTTACAGGAAACACACCTCAGGGTCAAAGACAAACACTACCTTAGAGTAAAAGGCTGGAAGACAATTTTACAAGCAAATGGTCTCAGGAAACAAGCTGGAGTAGCAATTTTAATATCAGATAAAATTGACTTTCAACCCAAAGTCATCAAAAGAGACCCTGAGGGACACTTCTTGCTGGTCAAAGGAAAAATACAAAAAGAAGAACTGTCAATCCTGAACATCTATGCCCCAAATGCAAGGGCACCCTCTTTTGTAAAAGAAACTTTATTAAAACTAAAAGCACACATTGCACCTAACACAATAATTGTGGGTGACTTCAACACTGCACTTTCCTCAATGGACCGATCAGGAAAACAGAAACTAAACAGGGACACAATGAAACTAATTGAAGCTTTGGACCAATTAGATTTAACAGATATATATAGAACATTCTATCCTAAAACAAAAGAATATACCTTTTTCTCAGCACCTCATGGTACCTTCTCCAAAATCGACCATATAATTGGTCACAAGACAGACCTCAACAAATATAAGAGGATCGAACTAATCCCATGCCTCCTATCTGATCACTATGGAGTAAAAGTGGTCTTCAATAGCAACAGAAACAACAGAAAGCCCACATACACGTGGAAACTGAACAATACTCTACTCAATGATACCTTGGTCAAGGAAGAAATAAAGAAAGAAATTAAAGACTTTTTAGAACACAATGAAAATGAAAACACAACATACCCAAATCTATGGGACACAATGAAAGCAGTGCTAAGAGGAAAACTCATAGCCCTGAGTGCCTCCAAAAAGAAAATGGAGAGAGCATACATTACCAGCTTAATGACACACCTGAAAGCCCTGGAACAAAAAGAAGCTATTTCGCCCAGGAGGAGTAGAAGGCAGGAAATCATCAAACTCAGGGCCGAAATCAATCAAGTAGAAACAAAGAGAACCATACAAAAAATCAACAATACGAGGAGCTGGTTCTTTGAGAAAATCAACAAGATAGATAAACCCTTAGCCAGAATGACCAAAGGGCACAGAGAAAGTATCCAAATTAACAAACTTAGAAATGAAAAGGGAGATATAACAACGGAAACTGAGGAAATCCAAAAAATCATCAGATCCTACTACAAGAGCCTATACTCAACACAACTGGAGAATCTGGAGGAAATGGACAATTTCCTTGACAGATACCAAATACCAAAATTAAATCAGGACCAACTAGACCATCTAAACAGTCCCATAATGCCTAAAGAAATAGAAGGAGTCATAGAAAGTCTTCCAACCAAAAAAAGCACAGGACCAGATGGCTTCAGTGCAGAATTCTACCAGACCTTCAAAGAAGAGTTAACACCAATGCTCTTCAAACTATTCCACAAAATAGAAACAGAAGGAACACTACCCAATTCCTTCTACGAAGCCACAATTACGCTGATACCAAAGCCACACAAAGATCCAACAAAGAAAGAGAACTTCAGACCAATTTCCCTTATGAACATCGATGCAAAAATACTCAATAAAATTCTTGCCAACCGAATCCAAGAACACATCAAAACGATCATCCACCATGATCAAGTAGGCTTTATCCCGGGAATGCAGGGTTGGTTCAATATACGGAAATCCATCAATACAATCCACTACATAAACAAACTCAAAGAACAAAACCACATGGTCATTTCATTGGATGCTGAAAAAGCATTTGACAAAATTCAGCATCCCTTCATGCTTAAAGTCTTGGAGAGAACAGGAATTCAAGGCCCATACCTAAACATAGTAAAAGCAATATACAGCAAACCGGTAGCCAGCATCAAACTAAATGGAGAGAAACTTGAAGCAATCCCACTGAAATCAGGGACCAGACAAGGCTGCCCCCTTTCTCCTTATCTTTTCAATATTGTACTTGAGGTACTAGCTCGGGCAATTCGACAACATAAGGAGGTCAAAGGGATACAAATTGGAAAGGAAGAAGTCAAACTATCATTATTTGCAGATGACATGATCGTCTACCTAAGTGACCCAAAGAACTCCACTAGAGAGCTCCTACAGCTGATAAACAACTTCAGCAAAGTGGCAGGTTATAAAGTCAACTCAAGCAAATCAGTGGCCTTCCTATACTCAAAGGATAAGCAGGCTGAGAAAGAAATTAGGGAAATGACCCCCTTCACAATAGCCACAAACAGTATAAAGTATCTTGGGGTGACTCTTACCAAACATGTGAAAGATCTGTATGACAAGAACTTCAAGACTCTGAAGAAGGAAATGGAAGAAGACCTCAAAAAATGGGAAAACCTCCCATGCTCATGGATCGGCAGAATCAATATAGTTAAAATGGCCATTTTGCCTAAAGCACTATACAGATTCAATGCAATACCCATCAAAATCCCAACTCAATTCTTCACAGAGTTAGAAAGAGCAATTATCAAATTCATCTGGAACAACAAAAAACCCAGGATAGCTAAAACTATTCTCAGCAACAAAAGGAAATCTGGGGGAATCAGTATCCCTGACCTCAAGCAATACTACAGAGCAATAGTGTTAAAAACTGCATGGTATTGGTACAGTGACAGGCAGGAGGATCAATGGAACAGGATTGAAGATCCAGAAATGAACCCACACACCTATGGCCACTTGATCCTCGACAAAGAGGCTGAAAACATCCAATGGAAAAAAGATAGCCTTTTCAACAAATGGTGCTGGTTCAACTGGAGGTCAGCATGCAGAAGAATGCGAATTGATCCATCCTTGTCTCCTTGTACTAAGCTCAAATCCAAATGGATCAAGGACCTCCACATAAAGCCAGACACTCTGAAGCTAATAGAAAAAAAACTGGGGAAGACCATTGAGGACATCGGTACAGGGAGAAAGTTTCTGAACAGAACACCAATAGCGTATGCTCTAAGAGCAAGAATTGACAAATGGGACCTCATAAAATTACAAAGTTTCTGTAAGGCAAAGGACACCATCAAGAGGACAAATCGGCAACCAACAAATTGGGAAAAGATCTTCACCAATCCTACATCAGATAGAGGGCTAATATCCAATATATATAAAGAACTCAAGAAGTTAGACTCCAGAAAACCAAACAACCCTATTAAAAAATGGGGTACAGAGTTAAACAAAGAATTCTCACCTGAAGAACTTCGGATGGCGGAGAAGCATCTTAAAAAATGCTCAACTTCATTAGTCATTAGGGAAATGCAAATCAAAACAACCCTAAGATTTCATCTTACACCAGTCAGAATGGCTAAGATTAAAAATTCAGGAGACAGCAGGTGTTGGAGAGGGTGTGGAGAAAGAGGAACACTCCTCCACTGCTGGTGGGGTTGCAAATTGGTACAACCACTCTGGAAATCAGTCTGGCGGTTCCTCCGAAAACTGGGCACCTTACTTCCAGAAGATCCTGCTATACCACTCCTGGGCATATACCCAGAAGACTCCCCACCATGTAATAAGGATACATGTTCTACTATGTTCATAGCAGCCCTATTTGTAATTGCCAGATGCTGGAAAGAACCCAGGTATCCCTCAACAGAAGAGTGGATGCAAAAAATGTGGTATATCTACACAATGGAGTACTATTCAGCCATTAGAAACAATGAATTCATGAAATTCTTAGGCAAATGGATGGAGCTAGAGAATATCATACTAAGTGAGGTAACCCAGACTCAAAAGGTGAATCATGGTATGCACTCACTAATAAGTGGATATTAACCTAGAAAACTGGAATACCCAAAACATAATCCACACATCAAATGAGGTACAAGAAGAAAGGAGGAGTGGCCCCTGGTTCTGGAAAGACTCAGTGAAACAGTATTCAGCAAAACCAGAACGGGGAAGTGGGAAGGGGTGGGTGGGAGGACAGGGGAAGAGAAGGGGGTTTGCGGGACTTTCGGGGAGTGGGGGGGCTAGAAAAGGGGAAATCATTTGAAATGTAAATAAATTATATCGAATAATAAAAAAAAAGAAATTTGCTCATAATCACTATTTTTAAAGTTATTTTCTTTGAAACTGTTATTTGATTCACAAGCAATATGTTAATATACTTTATGGACCTTCTTGGCAGTACCCTTTGGCTTTTCTCCATCAATCTCCTTTCTGAAATCTCATCTTTTTTTCTGTCTTCCACCATAGTTTGTCCCCCACCTTTGAGCTTTGTATTTGAGAGAAATAAAATCAGTGCATCTCCATCTGGATTTCAATTGCTAAAGTTTATTTAAGTACTTGCGAAGGTTGCCAAGAATTCAAAGCTCTTTGCTTGCTCAGCTGAGACTATCTAAAGCCAATGAGCTTTCCAGCTCAACAGGGTTGAAGAGGATAGCACTGCCAACTGCCTTACTGTAAACAGTTGACATTAAAAAGCTCCATCCATTTAGCTGATGTTCAATAAACATCATATGGCAGCCTTCTCCGTTTCTTTAGGGGGAGATTTTTAGAAATGATCAGAAAATATTTTATAGTAAACTTCCATGTTAAATAATATGAGGGAAAGTATAATCCTGAGATGTGAAATCAATTATATAATGGATTTAAAAGACAAAACACTTTAAGAAAAATCACATGAAATCCAGTTTTATCAATGTTAAAGCCATATCTAAATTAAGTGCAAAATAAAGTTTATTATTAATTTTATTTGATAAATGTTATTTTTGCACTATAATAGGTAGATATAGAAATAAATATAGAGATATAGAAATTAGCTATAGAGTGCACATGCTTCTGGTTGGGCTCACACATACTACTTCAGCATATAACAGATGAACACTTCAGAGAGTCCTTTTCTTTCACCATGTGGATCCCAGGGTTCAGGTTTGAACTTATATTTCTTTTTTCCAGTCCAAATAATGATTTTACTGCTTATTTTGGAAGTTAACAAAATCCACTTTGATCATACTCAGGTTCTTAGTCCTAGCTATAAAGTGCCTTTACTATCTAAGTGTCTGATTGGCCTGAGGCTCCTATTCTTTCTTCCTTCCTTCTTTCCTTCCTTCCTTCCTTCCTTCCTTCCTTCCTTCCTTCCTTCCTTCCTTCCTTCCTTCCTTCCTTTCCTTCCTTCCTTCCTTCCTTCCTTCCTTCCTTTCTTTCTTTCTTTCTTTCTTTCTTTCTTTCTTTCTTTCTTTCTTTCTTTCTTTCTTTCTTTCTTTCTTTCTTTCTTTCGTTGTTTTGTTTCATTTGAAGCATTTGATGAGTTTGTTCTTTGACAATGTCATACATGTATAATGAGCATCCTTACAATCACTCCACAATCTCCCTTCCATTTTTTTCATCACCTGGCACACAAAACCAGCTTTCCCACATTCATGACTTTTGGGGTTGTTAGAGACTCAGTGAGTTTAGACACTCTAGACCATGATCACCTTTGTTACCACAGCTTTGAAACTATCTGCTGGTACCTAATGGGATCACTAATGGGTACCCAGCTAAAGAAAGTAACTACCCTGCCCCTAGAATCCCTCAGTAGCCAATAGGACTACAACAAAGGGCAGGACTTCATAATCTCCTCCAGGAGACAGAAAGGAACTACATTTTGCAAAGATATGAGTGTTACTCAAATTTTTTTTAAGAAATTAATAGCTATTGGTGAGTGTTTTCTAAATATTTATGTGCTTCATTATAATTTGAATATCATCTTTCAATAGGTTTTGCAATAAGCAAAAAAAATACAGCTAGTGTTCTGCTAGATAGCAAATATAATGCAATATGCATCATTTTCTTTGGAGTTTATGAAACTTCTTGCACAATTTTCCTCATCATACAGGGATGAGGAAGAAAACCAAAAATCTTTGAAATGCAGTATGAGCAATTCCCAAAAGAACTCACAAGGTCTGTTGTTTATTTTTGCTCTGAGTATGCAAATGTATTCCTTATCTGTACCTTTATTTTTCTTACGAACATCCATAGGCAAGTCAGAAGATAGCCTTACTCATGAATTAATTTTATTCTTTATTATTAGGAGAGCCAAATAAGGGATTTGAAATAAAAAAGATAGAGTCACATACATTAGAATAAACTCATTGACTTTCTAAGTAGCAACAACAAAAATCATATGGAATTAGATAACTATATAAGGAAAACTTCTTTTGAGCAAGTGTGGTGGCTCACACCTATATATTTAGTCCTGGCAAAGCTGAGGCAGGAGAACTATGGCAAGGTCAAGATTGGCTTGGGCTACAGAGTGAAACTCAAAAACAAACAAAAATCTTTTGAAAACATATAAATATCAAATGCAGGTAATACCTATTTTTAAAATGCTGTATCCCACATGATAAAAAATGTTGAAAACATGTAAAACTGCATCAAACATTCACTATTTCTTGAAATATATTCATTTTTAAATATTACACATGCAGAAAGTTGTATATTAGTTTCATTATCTAGTATTTTTACCTGGCTAATCATATATTGGTTTATGCTCTGTTATTTCAAGCCTTGAGACAAATACATATGCACACTGGCTTCAATGTTAAAAACAATTATGTAATGTTCTTACCAACACATGGGACCAATATTCTCTATCACACAAGTGCCACCATTTCTGCAATAATGTATTGGACACTCTGAAAAGGAAGCATCACAAATGCCACTGTTAATTATAAACATTCTTGTAAGGAAGGAAGACATATTAGTGTTAGCTATTTCATTAAGCTTTACCTTGTATCATGTGCATATCTCTCACTTCCAATCTGACCAGGGCTCCCTGGTGTTCTAGATGGTTCTTGATCTCTTATGTATCTGAGTAACTTACTGTAAAAGAAGGTATTTCCCTGTAGATTAGGTAAAATCTCTTCATCTCTGAGATGTCTGCAAGACATGTTTTTGACCACACTAGATATTTGTGTTAATAGAACCATCTTTTACAGGCCATAGATGTCTCTGAGTGGTGGCAGATTAATGTTCTGTGTGGGTGGTCTGGCACTCCTGTACATACATATGCCCTGCCTTTGTGTCTATGAGTGTTTCTAACATAGTTCACATTGTCCTGTTTACCCCAGGCACTGTTCTGTCATTGCAGGCAATATTTTCTATTTTTCCATGGATGTTTATTTTCTAAGATTGTCTGAATAAATAATAAATACTTTAAAAAGTTAAGTCATATACTTTCACATGTTTTCTATTGCAGAAGCACTTTTTGTCCTTAGCTTCCTGTGGTCCATTTATTCACACTGTTTCCCTAATGCACCAAGGCTGGGACAACATTTCTTTGTCCCCATCTTTTTGTAAAAATATGACCATTCTTTCAGGATACCATTCCACCCTGCTTGGACTATGGTAGCTGTAATTATCGATGTAAATGTCTATGACTTTAAAATTTTAATATAATATTACAACAATTTTATTCTGAGTACCTGTTAAATATCTGACACTGAGGTAGACCCTGGGAATGTCATAAGTAATAATACTGGCAATTTAATGCATTTGATGAGGCTTTTATTACTTGAGCCAACAATCTGAGTTGGAATCAACTAATATTGAGAATGTTGGCCCTGCTACAGGGCGCCATTTCCAAGTGGCACAGGAAAACAGATATCCACCCAGCAGCCAGCACGGAGGAGGCAGACTGCACAGGTGACACCTGCCTTGCATATCAGAGAATCCTGTCTGGAGGCCTCTGGCAGGAGCCTTCTGATTTCCACCTTTGGATTGGGAACAGCACCTGCCACAGCACTCCATCTCCACATTGCTCAGGAAGCCAGCTATACACCCAGCGGTGCAGAGGAGATAGCCAGCACAGCCAGCATCCAGAGTTGATCTGGGCCTCAGCTACATACCCAAATACAACTAGAAGAGAGTGGGTCTCGGCTGCCACCTTTGCTCCTGTGACCGTGTAACAGATTGGTAGGCAGGGAGCACCAGAGTAGAGTATCACTTGGGAGACATATCACCAGGACTCCACCTGCACCCAGGAACTCAACAGCAAAAGAGCAATTTGTGTCAGGGGAAAGCAGATCACTCAGGGTGCCGAGATAGGCCTGTAGGCACATAGGAGGGGCAAGCACCAGCCAGTTAGAGTAGGACCAACTAATATCAGAGATAACCAGATGGCAAAAGGCAAATGTAGCAACATTGCTAACAGAAATCAAGGCAATATGGCACTATCTGAACCCAATTTTCCCATAACAGCAAGTCCTGGGTATGCCAACATACCAGGAAAGCAAGATTTGGATTTAAAATCACAGGTCATGATGCTGATGCTTCATGGAGGGTTTCAAGAAGGACATATATAACTCCCTTAAAGAAATACAGGAGAACACAAGCAAACAGGGAGAAGCCCTTGGAGAACTAAGGGAAAACACAACAAAACAGGTGAAGGAATTAAACAAAGCCATCCAGGATCTAAAGAAGAAGGTAGAAAAAATGATGAAATCACAAAGGGAAACAACTCAAGACATAGAAAACCTAGGAAAGAAGTCAGGAGTCATGGATCCAAGCATTAACAACAGAATACAAGAGATAGACTCTCAGATGCAAAAGATACCATACAAAACATTGACACAACAGTCAAAGAAAATGAAAAATGCAAAAAACTCCTGACCCAAAACATCCAGGAAATTCAGAACAAAATGAGAAGACCAAACCTAAGGATTATAGGTATAGAAGAGAGTGAAGATTTCCATCTTAAAGGGCCGGTAAATGTCTTCAACAAAATTATAGAAGAAAACTTCCCTAACCTAAAGAAAGAGATGCACATGAACATATAAGAAGCCTACAGAACTCCAAATAGATTTGACCAGAGCATAAATTCTTCCCATAATAATTAAAACACCAAATGTACTAAACAAATAAAGAATATTATTAAAAGCAGTAAGGAAAAAAGGTCAAGTAACATATAAAGATAGACCTATCAGAATTACACCGGACTTCTCACCAGAGGCTATGAAAGCAAGAATAGGCTGAGCAGATGTCATGCAGACCCTAAGGGAACACAAATGCCAACCCGGACTGCAATATCCTGCAAATCTCTCAATTACCATAGATGGAGAAACAAAGGTATTTCATGACAAAACCAAATTTACACAGTATATTTCCACAAATCCAGCCCTTCAAAGGATAATGAATGGAAAACACCAACAAAAGGAGGGAAACTACACACTAGAAAAAGCAAGGAAGCAATCTTCTTTCAACAAACCCCAAAGAAGATAACCACACAAACATAAAAATTACATCAAAAAATGGCAGGAAGCAACAATCACTATTCCTTAATATCTCTTAAGATCAATGTACTCAATTCCCCCAATAAAAAGACATAGACTAACAGACTGGATTCATGAAGAAGACCCAACATTTTGCTGCATACAAGAAACACATCTCAGTGTCAAAGACAAACACTATCTCAGAGTAAAAGACTGGAAAACAGTTTTCCAAGCAAATGGTCCCAGGAAATAAGCTGAAGTAGCCATTCTAATATCCAATAAAATAGACTTTCAACCAAAAGTCATCAAAAAAGGCACAGAAGGACACTTTATACTCCTCAAAGGAAAAATCTACCAGGAAAAGCTCTCAATTTTGAGCATCTATGCCCCAAATACAAGGACACCCTCATTCGTAAAGGAAACGTTACTAAAGCTTAAAGCACACATTGCATCCCACACAATAATTTTTGATAACTTCAATACCCTACTCTTCTCAATGGATAGATCAGGGAAACACAAACTAAACAGAGACACAGGTGAAACTAACAGAAGTTTTGGACCAAATGGATTTAATATATATATATATATATATATATATATATATATATATATACCATATTATTTACCATATTATTTACCATATTATTTACCATAAAACAGAACTCAACAGATATAAGAAGATCGAACTAATTCCATGCCACCTATCAGATCACTATGGAGTAAGGGTGGTCTTCAATAGCAACAAAAACAACAGAAAGCCCACATACACACGGAAGCTGAACAATGCTCTACTCAATGATACCTTGGTCAAGGAAGAAATAAGGAAAGAAATCAAAACCTTTTTAGAATTTAATGAAAATGAAGGCACAACATACCCAAATATATGGCACACAATGAAAGCAGTGCTAAGAGGAAAACTCATAGCTCTGAGTGGCTACAAAATGAAGCTGTAGAGAGCATACACTAGCACACTTAACAGCACACCTGAAAGCCTTGGAACAGAAAGAAGCTAATACATCCAAGAGGAGTAGAAGGCAGGAAATAATCAAACTCAAGGCTGAAATCAACCAAGTTGAAACAAAAAGAAGTATACAAAGAATCAATAAAACCAGGAGCTGTTTTTTTGAGAAAAACAACAAGATAGATAAACCATAAGCCAGACTAACCAGAGGGCACAGAGACAGTATACAAATTAACAAAATTGGAAATGAAAAGGGAGAAATAACAACAGAAACTGAGGAAATTTAAAAACTTATCAGAACCTATTTCAAAAGCCTATATTCAACACAACTTAAAAATATGTATTAAATGGACAATTTCCTAGAGAGATACCAACTACCAAAATCTAACCAGGATCAGATAGACCATCTAAACTTTCCTATAACTGCTAAAGAAATAGAAGAGGTCATTGACAGTCTCCCAACCAAAATAAGCACAGGAACAGATTGTTTTAGTGCTGAATTCCATCAGACCTTCAACGAAGACCTAAAACCAATACACTTTATTATTCCACAAAATAGAAACAGAAGGAACATCACCCAACTCGTTCTATGAAGCCACAATTTCACTGATACCAAAACTACACAATGATCCAACAAAAAAGAGAACCTTAGACCAATTTCCCTTATGAATACCGATGCAAAAATACTCAACAAAATTCTTGACAGTGAATTCAAGAACACATCAAAACGATCGTTCACCATGATCAAGTAGGCTTCATCCCAAGGATGCAGGATTGGTTCAATATTTGGAAATCCATCAATGTAATCCACTACATAAACAATCTAAAAAAATACCACATAGTTATTTCATTAGATGCTGAAAAAGCATTTGACAAAATTCAGCATCCTTTTCATGCTGAAAGTCTTGGAAAGAACAGGAATTCAAGGCCAATACCTAAACATAATAAAAGCAATATACAGCAAACCAGTAGTCAACATCAAACTAAATGGAGTGAAACTTGTAGCAAATAGTGTTAGGGAAGAAAAAGCTGGGCAAGGCAAGGGAGTCTGAAAATAGCATATGTTTAGTATCTACTGTCAAGTGTCATTTTTGATTCTAAAATATTTCAACAATTTGCTTTCCCAGTAGTGTCTTTCCTATCTTGGCCTCCCTTGGTTTTATTTAAGTAACTAGTGGTTACAGAGTTTGCACTTTGAGTAAAAACCCATCTTTCCTTGAAGTGATGTTCCTCTTTGAACAGAACAGATTTGAAATTTCTTTCAAATACAAGAAACTAGATGCTCTAAGAAAAGAAGCCCAATAATCATGAGACACAAGTAGGTGCAGATATTTCATGCTTATTTCCCCTTAGTGCAGTTTAATATTTTTCAAATAATGGTTTTGTTATATTGCAGAAAGGAAAACCAACCAAAACAACAAAATAAAAACAAACAAACAAACAAACAAAAACAATAATCTAAGTGTGATGCTCTAAGGCTTACAATCTATACAGCAAGCTTTGCTGACTTCCTTCTGTAGTCACTAATATCCTCTGTGATCATCAACAGGATGCTATGGGACCATCAGTATGTGCTTCCTTGTATCCTGGGGAAAGAACATGGATGCTGACTAGTGCAAGAGGCATTCTGTTGCTGGTGATGGTGGTAGTAGTGTATGTGTATATATATATATGTGCATTTGTGTGTGTGTGTGTGTGTGTGTGTGTGTGTGTGTGTGTGAATGTGGAGGCTAAAGGATAAGCTCAGGTGTCTCGCCACATTACCATCTTCTATTTCTTTGTTATTTTTATTAGCTTGTTTAATGTTTAATTGTTTGCTTGAAGCAGTGTCTATAACTACCCTAGAGATCACCAACCAGATATCTACCAGTCTCTCCCTCTCCGGGACTTAGATTGGAAGTGTACCAACATGGCAGCTTTCATCTATCTATCTATCTATCTATCTATCTATCTATCTATCTATCTATCTATCTATCTATCTATCTATCTATCTAACTATCTATCTATCATCTATGTGTGCTCAATCGCCTCACCATGGGCTTTCAAAGCAAGTACTTTGTAGGTGGATCTTTCCGTAGCCTCAATGCTTGCATGCTGACAGAGTTGTGGATTATTTCTGTGAAGACTTTATACATTCATAACAGATCATTACATGGAAATACAGACTATTTTTATTTTAATCTTCTCTGAGAAATTTTGAGCACTAAATGAAGTTGAGATGGGAATGGATATGGTTTGTTACACATGAAGAGGTCCATTATTTTTAGAACATAGTGGAAGGACCCATGTGAGCATATGACAGCACATGGCCTCTTGTTCTGGAGCACAGTGACCTCTCTCACCTGCCTGACCCTCTGGCCTTGGTTATTATGATCCTGTGTCTAGAAGACAATATAACTCACTGCCATACAACATTTGTGGGGGAGTTCACATTTATTCTCATTCTGGTTTATCACTTTAAACACAGACAAGCACACACATAAGCAGGTCCTCTATCCTTAAATATGCAAGTAGATACCTATTCTTTCAGCAGAATAAAGTAGCATTTTGAATGTGGCATCTGCTACATTGAATTTTGGGGGGAGAAATATTGTCACACGAGCTCCAATTTTCTCTGGGTGTTACCTGGTATCAGATATTTATGACCTAGGTGAGTTTGGGATTTAAGTTCATTTTTTTTTTCATTTAAAATGATCTATCAATCTATCTATTATCTACAGAGAGATGAATGTATATACATACACATATACACATACACATACATACACACACACACACACACACAGAGAGAGAGAAAGAGAGAGAGAGAAAGAAAGAGAGAGAGACAGATGGATTTATGGCAGTTGGGAAGATAAAATTATAGTTAAAAATTTTCTGAGGAACCACCAGACTGATTTCCAGAGTGGCTGTACCAGCTTGCAATTCCACCAGCAGTGGAGGAGTGTTCCTCTTTCTCCATATCCTTGTCAACACCTGCTGTTTCCTGAGTTTTTTTTTTAATTTATCGATATATTTATTTACATTTCAAATGATTTCCCCTTTTCTGGACCCCCACTCCCCGAATGTCCCATAAGCCCCCTTCCCTCCCCCTGTTTTCCCACCCAACCCTTCCCACTTCCCTGTTCTGATTTTGTTCTATACTGCTTCACTGAGTCTTTCCAGAACAAGGGGCCACTCCTCCATTCTTCTTGTATCTCATTTGATGTGTGGATTATGTTTTGGGTATTCCAGTTTTCTAGGTTAATGTCCACTTATTAGTGAGTGCATACCATGATTCATCTTTTGAGTCTGGGTTACCTGACTTAGTATGATGTTCTCCAGCTCCATCCATTTGCCTAGGAATTTCATGAATTCATGGTATGCACTCACTGATAAGCGGATATTAGCCTAGAAACTTGGAATTCCCAAGATACAATCCCCATATCAAATGATGTCCAAGAAGAAGGAAGGAGTGGCCCCTGGTTCTGGAAAGGCTCAGTGCAGCAGTGTAGGGGAATACCAGAACAGGGAAGTGGGAAGGGGTGGATGGGGCAACGGGGAGAGAAGAGGGCTTATGGGACTTTCGGGGAGTGGGGAGGCAGAAAAGGGGAAATTATTTGAAATGTAAATAAAGAATATATCAAATAAGAAATGCAATTAATAAAAAAAGAAAAGAAAAAAATTTCTATATTAAAAAGTTATACATATTAAGCATTAAATATTTTTTCTCACTCATCTCTGAATAGGAAGAATTCCTTGAATGGCCAAGAACCTAAACTACATTTTCATCCAGTGCATCTCCAGCTTCTCCTCATCCTATCTCCTAGTGCTGTAAGCACCATCGCCAGTGTCTGAAGGCCTGCTGTGAGCCAAGTACAGTCTGAACAGTCTGACATATGTTGTTTTACTCAGCCCTCAGAACATTGTGTGGAAATGGAAGCTCAATGGGATGAGCCAAAGTTATTTGGGTTATTAGTGAAGAACAACAGACTAAAGACTAGTTATTTACCATACAGAGTTGTTTTTCTAAAAGTGTCAAATGTTTTATTATTTACTTCAGTTCCAAAGTGTGGGGTCTGTGCACTATTATTGCATGAAATGCACACAATAATCTGTGTATGGTTTAAAGTGATGTATGGATCCTAAAACGTATAGGACGTTATGTCAAGTCCCATCTTTCATGTACGTGTAAAGTGTGTGCACAGTGAATGTGTATTGTGGGGATTTATGCGTGTATGACTTTGAAGAAGCTATGTGATAGCCTGGTATCTTTTAGGAGACATGATCCATATTGGTTTTAAGATGGGCTATTTCTCTGGGTCCTACGTCTTGCCACAATATGCTTAACTTTATCATTAGCGAGTACCAGAGAAATAAGTGTCTTTCTCCAGAAATGGGATGATAAGCATGCACCACTGAACCTGGATTTTTTCATACTGGTGCTCTAGATCTGAACTCATATTTTCATTCTGTTTTCTAATATTTTGAGATACCTCCACAAGGGACATAGGAAGGATTACTATGTCTCTGAGATTTGAAGTAGTTCCAAAATGCTGGGAATTGTTAGGGTTTTCATTTTGTTTTACCATCTGAAACTTTATGAAGGTATGTCGTCATCACACATTGAAGGTATTAGACCTTCAATGTCTCATCCTACAATTTTATACTTTGATGTTATTTTCTAATTATATTTGCAGTAGAATATGTCATAATTATAGTCTTATTTTACCACAGACTTTACAAACTGCTAGCACTGCACATAATTAGAAGAATCGCTTTCAGTTTAATTTCAGTTTGAGGAATTCTTGATGATTTCTTCTTCGGTCACATAATCAATCACAACTTTATAATACTATGACCTTCTAATGCAACTTGCAGGGGCAACAAAATTCATTGAAATATTCACACTGTGTCTGGATTTGATGTTCTTAATGACCAACTTAAAACCTGAATGTGCAAGGCCAGATGCTCACCATCTGCTGGGAGGCCACTGTGGGGAGTGTTGGCCACTGCAATGATAGAGACCCTCAAAATCTATGTAAGGCAACCATAAAAGAAGCTGATGTGTGGAAAATAGAAATGTATGGTGTACATTGCCAGATATATATCATGAATCTATCTTGAAGGCATTCTTATAAGCATACATTTTAACTTTATCATATTTGATAGGAGATCCCAAAGTATATAAAAATAAAGAAAGCATAATATGGATTTTATCGATGACAATGGCTTCACTAATTCTTTATGTCACTCCATCCCAACAGCTATGTCAGTGTGACCTGAACTTTGTAAGGGGATTGTGAATGATGGGTACTTGACTGAAATAGACAGTGTCTATCACTCAGTATACGCATGGCAAAGCTTCTGTTTCTCTGCCCTTATTTTTAATGGTACTTAATGTCAGAGCAAGCACTAAATCATAGTTCAGTTTGATTGGTGCTCATAAATGGATATCCTCAAGGAAATCTCACCTTCACATAGACATAAGCAAAGGGTCAAGTGGCAAAGAACAAATGTGTATTACTATTACTTTGTTGGTCTCTTTATCCATTTCTTTATTGCCAAGTTTCACTGTATAGGTCAGGGTGGACTCTAACTGTCCCTACCCCAGCTTCTGTGGGATGAGGCCTGAATCACCATGCATCTCTATCTCCAGCATCTTCTTTACTCTCTTTCAACAAAGTAACAGGTCTTCCTTTGGGGTTACTTATCTGAGGTCTAAGATGCCTAGTAATGGAATAATGTGAAACAATCACGCTGTTGTATATTATCTTTGTATATTTGGTAGAATTATATCTGATTACTTATTCATATATTTATATACTCATAAATATAAGAACTTAATAAATGGCTATTTTGTGAACTAAAACTATATCCTACTTGACTCATATAATTCATAATTCCGTATGTATCTTTAAATATATAAAATATATTCTTACCTACACTTGGCATAAAATATTTTCAACTTAATAAGAATTATGATCAACTATATCTCCTATTCCTGATTTATATTATCTTTTAGTTTTGACAGGATTATATTGCCTCCAATGCTCTACTATTTTATGAACCCCCAGCATGAAATAAAAATTCAATTACTCAGGAGAGAAGATAGCAATGGACTATGCCATGGAATTTTATATAATATAATATTGGATTTTTAGAGCAGTTTTTATACATAGAACAACTGATGTACATCATCAGCTTGTATGCTTTATGAATGCTCCAAGGTCAGAAAAATAAACAATATTTGAAAGGAAAACTAAGATTTATTATGTTTATGGAAAATTATAACATTAAATTATATAATAGTCTCTTCAAAAAGTAGGAAAATGGATGAAACTTCATAAAGACACTAACATTATATTGTAGGCTTTCCTTATTAAAAAACACTATGAATGTTTATAGATTATTAAATACTAAGGACCACAAATTATTTCAAATTAAAATTGTATGTTGTTTTTCTTCGTGTTACATAGTATGGATGGTGTTTTTATTGTATGTTCATGTGTGTGTGTGTATGTGTTCATGTATGTGTGTTTGTGTGTGTGTTTGTGTGTGTGTGTGTGCGTGTGTGTGTTTGTGTGCATGTGTGTGTATGGGGGGTGGGGGAGAGCATACATAAGTGTGTAGAGGCCAAATATAAATGTTGGCTGTTTTCTCTCTCCAACCTATTTTTTTCAGATAGGCTCTTACAGAAACTACAAGTTCACTGGTTCAAATCCCAATGATCGTCCTCTTCCTGTCCTCCCAATGTCAGAGTTACATTTAACCACCATGCCTACTCTTTTACCTGGATGCTTGGAATCTGAACTCAGGTCCTCATGCCTGCGTGGAGAGTACTTTATTAACTGCGCCATTTGTCTGTATCTAGTTTTCATTATTTAGTGAACACTTTATCAAATAATAAAGGGTTCATTACTCATTTATAAACTTTTAAATAATCCAGGATGTCAACATTCCTTCTGTCTCCAAACCCACACTATAAATCCCTGCCTATAATACTTTAAAAAATCTACTTTTAATATTTTATCACCTCAGATTTAGTTAATGGTTTGTATGGCAAAGAAATGTTGAAAAGAAGAGGAGTACCTGAGCAGCTGGATTCATCCACTTGAAAGTCCTCGCAGTGGGCAGTACCATCACAGCGCTGCTGGGCTGGGATACAGCGGCCGGATGCGTTGCACACCAAAGCTCCACGGGGGCAGGTCTGATTGGCTGAAAAAACTGAGGGTGATGGAAATGAGCAATGGTATCAAGTAAATTTGTTTTTGAGTGAGTTTCTTCTCATAATGAAATGATAAGTTGTCGTATTATTTTTATAAAAAAAAAGTTTTATTTTTGAAAAGAACCCTTGGGAATTTTATTTTATTCCAAGTTCAGCAGTTAACACTGGCTTCTCTTCCAAAGGACTTAGATTTGATTTTTAGAATGTTCATGACAGTTCATAACTATTTTTAACACCAGTTCTAGAGAATTTGATGTGTTTTTTTGGGTTCTGCAAGCATCAAGCAAACAGGTGGTTCTCAGATATATTTGAAAGCAAAGTGCATAAAAAATGTTTATGGGGACACCTATACACATAACGTACATTTTTTCTTTTTCTTTTTCTTTTTTTTTTATTCGATGTATTCTTTATTTACATTTCAAATGATTTCCCATTTTCTGGGTCCCCACTCCCCGCAAGTCCCATAAGCCCTCTTCCCTCCCCCTGTTCCTCCATCAACTCTTTTTTTCTATATTAAATTTTTTTACTCAATATATTTTTTATTTATATTTCAAGTGATTTCCCCTTTTCTGACTTCCCACTCCCTGAAAGTCCCATAAGCCCTCTTCCCTCCCCCTGTTCCCCCATCCACCCCTTCCCACATCCCTGTTTTGGTATTGCCCTACACTGCTACACTGAGTCTTTCCATAACCAGGGGCCACTCTTCCGTTCTTCTTGGACATCATTTGATGTGTGGATTATGTTTTGGGTATTCCAATTTTCCAGGCTAATATGCACTTATTAGTGAGTACATTTTAGGCCTTTATTTTCTTGAAATTTTCATGCATGTATAGAGTGATATATAATTATATTCTCTCAAATGTCCTGTCAAACTGTCCCCATATTCTACTTGACACATGTCCTTCCTAATTCCTATCATTTTAAAAACTAGCTAGTGATGTCCATATGGGAGTCGGGCTTCTACTAGAGTATGAGAATCTTCTCAGTTTCCACATCCTAAGAGTGAGTCTTCCTCTTCCAGCAACTTTCAATTAATAATATTTTCTCAGTTATGGGAGGGGCCAAGAGATCCTCCCACCCACCCTATCTATGCCACAGTTTTGATTGGCTTGATCTTGTGCTGATAATGTGCAGGTAACCACAGCTGCTGTGAGGCGAGCTCAGTAGCACACATGGAACAAGAAGCAGTTCTTTAAACACAATTTAAATTAACATGTAACTTCCATGAAATTTCAAGAACAAAATACTGATTTCCAGGGACTCAGTTTCATGTGTGCCCACAATTGACAGAACTTAATCTTTAATGGGGACTCTATTTCGACATAGAGCCTTAAAGAAATGAAGTGAAGACATCAAGCTAAGACCCTCACCAAATGTTATTAATATCCTTATGAGAAGGATGAGGAAGGGAGAGGAGAAAGTGAGGGAGATGGTAAGAGGAGGGGTCAGTGTGAGAGATAACAAGCTCTTTTCTGGACTTTTCAAGAAGATGGCAAATACTAAAATCTTTCTGGACCTTCAATTTCTAAAAAGTTTAAAAACTACGAGTAGTCACTGTGTATCTGTTAGACCATAACTGTTTCCTGAAACTTAGTACGTAGCACTCATGTGGCTCTAGTACATTGGCTTCATTCTGATGGAAGCAGAGAACTTCCTTGTTTGGGTTCTGAAGCAAGTTTGGCCTGACTTTAGAGCACATGGATAGGTGAGGGGTACTTTGCTCACAAACCCCTAGATTATCATGGAAAGAATGTTTGTTAAACCTCAATAGAATTCTCTAAAGTTTAAAAACAGAGATTCCAGCCTGTCACAGAACATTTTCTGTGGGTAGGAAAACAGGAGTCTAAAAGACAATCATCTTGAGTAGCAAGCAAAATGGCACAAAGAGATCAGTCACAGACATTTCTTCCAAAAAAGCTGGTAGTGAAGCATTGTGAAAAATTAACGGACTGTGGTGTTTATTTTACGTGCTTTGTAGAAGTTGAAATACTCTAAGAATGAGGACTCTAAGGTGTTTGTGATTTTAGGTGGGAATATCAATACTAATCTGAAGGGCTTTTTCTATATCAAAATCAAGCTTTCTAGCTATCAGACTGTTCACATGAAAGAATAGTGAGACCAATATTTTAAAATAATTCATATAGAGTGCTACCATGCCACTGGAAATGTAATGTGCATTAATATCAGGCCAGAAATTAGAGATTGGACCAAGAATCCAAAGCTGCTAGCTTCTATGTCTTAGAAGCAAGTAGAATAAATGTTGTGTTTTACATGGGACAGCAGCCTGAAGCCAGGGCCTCCTTGCCAGGTGCCCCTCATAAAGCCATTTTAAACTAAAGCTTACTGGTTTACAGGAAGTCATAGTCATAAGGAATCTAGAGAAGGGAAATAAGAAGGGGAGGGTTCATTTTAGTGCCAAGGACTGTTTCCTAATGCACATAGAATACAGAAGTAAATCCATCCAGATTCGAGTACTAAGGAGTAGACTGCTTTACAGAACTATTGAAGTTGTGTATAGTTTAGTCTACTCTCCCTGGATTTCTCCAGGAGCACCACAGATTCTATTTAATCGAATAGTTCTTCTCATATTTTATCCTTTGCCTCTGACCATGAAAGGGTTAAAATATTTCCCTCATGCATATTTACTGTTCTAGGGAAGACACATGAAAAACAGCAGTTGGGAGATCACTTGGACCTCTTAACAGCATTAGGTAAAAGTCACTCTCCATCACAGAAGGAAAAGGCAATACCTTCAGTTTAGGGCAAGAATCTGAGAGCAAAATAACGCAGTAGAGACACAGTTACAATATCTCTGGTGTTATAGTAATTATTTATTCCCATCTGGGGCTTCTACCCCAATTAAACCATTTATGTTCCTGGATGAAAGACACACTCAGCCTTTATTTTTACAATAAGCCCTAAATAACACAAGAGCTGGGCAGCTGTGTGCCCTCCATGCTGTTAGAATCTACTTTCCTATCAACAACCACAAGTTATTACTATGTTCAGTCTGGGCTGCTCTAAGCTCCAATGGGGCAGCCCTCTGGGCCATGTTCTCTTGACTCCTAGCCCATGGCTGCTTCTCCTTCCTCCCCCTTCTCCACCTGGTCCTCCCTTCTCCCCATCCCCCCAAGCCCACACAACCTCAATTGCACCTATGTCTCTTCTGCTCAGTTATTGGCTGTTGGAATCTTTATTTACCAACCAGAAATAACTTGAGGGCAGTGTCACAGGGGTATGTGTAGACTCCATGTCTTGGAGACCTGTACTTAGTATTACAATAGACATTAAAAGACAAAACCTAAACGATTCCACTTTTTGTACAGTAAAAGGCTCTTTTCTCACAGATACAAATTGAACATAATGACAATTATTTACAGCTTCCCACAGCTGCTACCTTTACAGTTTACTACCGTGCGTTCATTCCTATATATACACCCTTGACCAAACTGCTTCTTCTGATTTCTACTTTGTATGGGGTATCTGTGTCATGCAAAACTCTTTATTTCTGCCAACTTGTTTTGTAGTTTAATTCATAGGCCCAGTTAGATCTTGGAGGACAGAAGAGAAGGTTTTCTGCCTCTACAATCATGTCTTCTCAGTATCTTTCAGTGAGTATTGAAAATACTTTTAAAAAGTCACCTATATTAATTGTGCCTACGGATGGCTTTACGCACTTGTGAATGCAGCTCTCCACGGGTGGGTGCCAGGAACCAAACACAGGTTCTGTGCAAGAGTAGTATATGATCTGGAAACTGCATTCCTCAGAGAACCACTGAGCCATCTCTCTAGGGATTTATTATAATATTTTTATATGTACTTATTATTAATTGTTCCCCTCTCCCATCCTCTTGCCATACTTTTTGTAGTTGGTCCCCTTCATTCCCAACACCCCTTCTGCTCTTAGGTAACCAATGCTTGTTTTATTGATTGTTGATTGATCGATTGATTGATTGATTGACATCTTAGGTATTCCTTTAGATTTTGTCTAGCTTTTTTTAAGTATTATTTTATCTCATCCATACATGCAACATCACTTATTATATGCTGATGGCAAGAATCCTTCTATGTCCTGTGCTTTTCTTTTGATCTTTGTGTATACATTTCCAAATACACTCTCAACATTCATTTCCATGTGTCTATGCCACAGATTACCTGGATACCACATCAAAAAGGATGTCATGATCCCCCCAAAGAGCTTCCTGTTTCCCTTATTTTCACAGCTGTCACCTTGCACATGAGCTTTCCTAATGCCCAGAATAGATAATTCTGAGTTCCTTTCTTTTCCTCCTCACCTAATAGCATCCTAAATCATCATAATTTTTGTCACATACCACATAAGTTTTACAATTATTTCCATAGTAATCTCCATTATAGAAAACAAAGGCTTCAAAATAGGCAGTTGAGGGCCAGGAGAAGAAATCTGAAGATGAACCTTAGATTTTATGTGTGTACACCAGATATTAAGCCATTAGAAACAACGAATTCATGAAATTCTTAGGCAAATGGATGGAGCTAGAGAATATCATACTCAGTGAGGTAACCCAGACTCAAAAGGTGAATCATGATATGCACTCACTAATAAGTGGATATTAACCTAGAAAACTGGAATACCCAAAACATAATCCACACATCAAATGAGGTACAAGAAGAAAGGAGGAGTGGCCCCTGGTTCTGGAAAGACTCAGTGAAACAGTATTCAGCAAAACCAGAACGGGGAAGTGGGAAGGGGTGGGTGGGAGGACAGGGGAAGAGAAGGGGGCTTACGGGACTTTCGGGGAGTGGGGGGGCTAGAAAAGGGGAAATCATTTGAAATGTAAATAAATTATATCGAATAAAAAAATTAAAAAAAAAGAAAAGAAAACCAGAAAGAAAAAAAAAAACATGACACAAAAAGTTCCATTATGATATCTTAGATAGTTAGGGCTTCTATTGCCATAATAGAACATCATGGTCCAAAAGCAAGCTGGGATGGAAAGGGTTTATTTGGCTTACATTTCCATATTACTCTTCATTATTGAAGGAAGTCAGGACAGGAACTCATACAAAGAAGGAACCTGCAGGTAGGATCTGACACAGAGGCCATGGAGGAGTGTCGCTTACTGACGGCTCATCATGGTTTTCTCAGCCTTCTCTCTTAGAGAACCCAGGACCAAAGGATGGAGCCTTCCCCCCAAATACTAGTTAAGAAAATGTACTAACCTGGACCAATGGGGGATCACAGAGACTGAACCACCAACCAAAGAGCATGCATGGGCTGGACCTAGGTCACCTACACGTATGTACCAGATGTGCAGCTTGGTTTCCTTCCACGTCCCCTAACAATTAGACTGGGGGCTGCCTCTGGCTCTCTTGGCTCCTTCTGGATCCCTTACATCTAGCTAGGCTGCTTTGTCTGACCTCACTTGGAAGGGATGTGCATAGTTGATATGACAGAGCAGGGTGGTACTTGTGTGAGGACTTCCCTTCTCAGAGGAGAAGCATAAGGGGGAAGAGGTGGGGTCATGTGAGGGTGGGACTGAAGGGAGGGAAGGCTGTGATGAGAAGGTAAAGTGAATAAATAAACAAATTAATAAAGAAAAGAAAAAAGAAATGCCTTACAGTTGGATCTCATGGACACATTTTTCCTAAAGTTCCCTCCTCCCAGATAACTTTAGGTTGTGACACATTATCATCAAACCAGTAGGGTCAAAAAGGGTGCTACTTTGTCTGTAAAGAAATGAAAAATTTACATTTTATGCAATGGCATTGAGATTTTATACGATGTCTTGAAATACTTGGTGAGTTGTGTTCCTTAAACACTTCTATTGTGTGCTGCTTGTTGTAGCACTCTACCCCTTATCCTGTTCTCATGTGAACTCCCTTCAGGAAGAGAGTTCCCAATAACTAACTGCTCTGAAGCTTAATTTACAATGAATATCTTAAAATCACAAGGACTTTGTACTCTCCTAAGCTTCTCTTGAAATAACATTCTACCTTGAAGACAAATATCAGATGACCAGATTAAACATCATAGTATTTATGTCAACCAAATCATATTAGATCTCTGATGGAATGGCAATATGTAAGCTGGCAAGGTTTATCCCAAATCAGCTCCCTTAGCTTACTTCACCAATAACAAAATAGTACAAGACTAAGACCTGAGGTGCTTTGTTTGTTTGTTTGTTTGTTTATCAAAGGGAGAAAAACAAGGGAAGGAAGAAAGCAGAACAATCCTCATGTCTAAGGCAGAGAAACAGCTTCACTGATGTGTGAATAAAATCTTTAATTTGCAGAGGCTGTCTCCCACCGTTTCATTTATTTTACTCCTTTCCCAGTAATTGTATTTCTGGATGCCTAGCTGATTACTAAGCCCCATGTACCTCATCCCTTGTTTCTTTCATATGGTTCTATCTCCAAATGACTTGTTGTAATGTGAAAACTATGGTCGCTGTTATGTTTTATGGAATTCAAAAAATATAATGTAGAAATAAAATGAAGAACTAAGAAAATAAATAAGTAGGATGTTAGTGGCTTTTGAATTCTACTGTGATTAGGTAATCATCTTTAAGTATAAGCAATTACTCCTCAACATTTTCTCCCCTTTCTATTCAAAATATACTACACATACTGAGATGGCAAGTGCTGACGGTAGGGCGTGGGGTTTATGTGCACTTGAACAAATTCTTCTACTCTCATGGGTTAGTTAATATTGGCATGCTTCTATGGTTAAGGAAATGATATTGGCAGCACTAAAATATTTTCCTTGGAATCTCAATGTTTCTATATCTTTAATTTTTAACACAACATGAGTTCCTATTTATTGAACATATTTTTATATAGTATATTCTGATTATGATTTCTCCTCTTCCCACCTCTTCCCAGATCTTTCCACCTTCTTATCCAGACAACTCTGTGACTTCTTTCTCTCATATGTTAGAAAACAAACAGGCAAACAAATCAGACTATTTTTAAAATATGATAACAAAAGGAAGTCACAAGAAACACACACACACACACACACACACACACACATATATATATATATATATATATATATATATACACACCCCTACACATCCACACGCATGCGGGCACACACACACACACACACACACGCATGCACACACACACACACACACACACAGCACAGCATAGCACAGAAACACAAAATAGGAAACCATGATATACCAGAAAAAACAGCAAGATAAAGAAATGTAAAGCCCAAACAAAGCATTGTAAGACAAAGTCTGCAAGTATCATTGAGTTCATTTGATTTTAGCTGGACTTGGGACATACCCTTAAGCATAGTTAACATACCAAATGAGACTTCACTAGAGAAAACAAATTTTTCCATTGCACACAGATGGAGAACTCATAGAGGCAATTACAGAGGGAGGAGCTAAGGAGAAGGAGAATCTCCCAAGGAAGGGAAGTAGGCTATCCAGTTATAGAGAGACATTTGAGGGCTCATAAGAAAAATCGTGAACTCTTAATGACAGCAGTGATGGTCTGTATATGCTTGGCTCAGGGAGTGACACTGTTAGGACAGGTGTAGCCTTGTTGGAGTAGGTGTGTCACTCTGGGTGTGGACTTTAATACCTTTGTCCTAGCTACCTGGAAGCCAGTATTCTGCTAGCAGCCTTCAGATGGCGACATAGAACTCTCAGCTCCTCCTTCACCATGTCTGCCTGGATGCTGCCACATTCCTGCCTTAATGATAATAGACTAAACTTTGAACATATAAGGCAGCCCCAATTAAATGAAATTAATTAATTTTTTTCCTTGTAAGAGTTGCCTTGGTTGTGGTGCCTGTTTATAGCAGTAAAACCATAACTAAGAAAACAGAATATCTACTAATAAAATTTTTTAGCCCTAAAACCATGTGTGTGTGTGTGTGTGTGTGTGTGTGTGTGTGTATGCGTCTGTGTCTGTATGGTCATTACAATCATTTGTCTATAATCCTTGACTTGGGCCAATTTTCTTAACATTTGAAATAGCAATAAATTATGAATGTACTACTTCAAAACATTTCCATAAATGTTTTTAAAAGATAAGTATGGAAAATGACCTAGAGTTAAATGGACAAGAAAATAAGAGAAAGATTACAGATATTAGTGCAACCACAGAGCTCTTCTAGACCATAAGAGCCACAAGGTTTGTTTAGCAACAGAAGATACAGACATACTGCTAGTGATAAAATATCTGTGCAGAAATTCTACAAAACTCGACTTATCATGTCAAACACCATCATTTCCAAATTTCTAAACACTAGCATTCCTGGATATTGAGATAGTGGAAACAACTCACCACAGCTGGATTCATCTTCATTAAGGTAGCAGTCAGCCACTCCATCACACAGCAGGAGAGATGGGATACACTGGCTTTCAAAGCACTGGAATTCCGTATCACTGCATGGTTGAGGAGAAGGTCTGAGAGAGCAATCCATTTCATCAGATCCATCTACACAATCTTCTTGCCCATCACACTTCTCTGAGGTAGGGATACACTGGAGTGCATAGATACAAGCAAACTGGCCTTCTTCACAAAGAAATGGCTGTGGTAAGGCCAATCCTGAAAACAAGAGTAAGGCAAGCCATGTTGATGCTTTGTGTCCAGGACTGAATCAGCCCAGGGAATATTTGTTGTTATATAATTATAAAACAGTACACATTTTAAATAAATTAATTTTTTAATTATGAACTATTAACTGGATACAACATATGAATGTGATAAAAGAATATGCCTTATCTAATCTCAGAAGCTACTATTCTTTAAAAGGGGTATGTTTCTGGCCTAGCAAGATGGCTCAAAAGATATGGGTACTTGCTTCCAAGCCTGATAACTTGAGTTTGAAACAATTACATTAAGTTGTGTTTTATCTCACATGTTCACTGACGCATGTTCACACATGCGTGTATATGTATAAGTATATGTATGTATATGTGTATGTACATGTATGTATGTGTATATATATGCATGTATATGTGTGTATGCATGTATGTGTGTGTATGCACAGGAACACAAAGAATAAATAAATGTAATAAAGAATTAAAGAGTGTTGATGATGTGCCATGGCAATATCATTGGACACATAAGGTGGGAAAAGATAGTTTTGCCAATTCCTACTCCTGAACTATGCCAGATGCCTTGAAGGGCCAGTGTATCTTAGGAGCTCACCACAGCATTGTAACAAGTCACCTGTCAAACAGCAAATAAGCTAACCCCCATCAGTTCTCTGACAATCAGTACACCTTCTTCTGCTTATCCCAGGAAGCTTCCTGGGAGATTTCTCCAGTGAACTTTCTCAGCAAGAATACTCCTCTAGAGTTGGTCTCCCAGGCACCCTGATCTAAAGCATAGCCAACTACCAACACATTTCTTGTTTAAAATTGAAGCTCCTCTGAATTCCTTCTCAACTTTTCCACCGAAATACTTTTTTTGATCCAGGATGAACATGAAATTTCATTTCTCATGGGAATCTAGGTAGGCTCTGAGTTAGAGATGCTTCTCTGTTATCTCAATATTTCTATATCTTGTTTTATCCTAATATAAATTCTGCATTTTAGTACAAAGTATCTCTACTATTTATATATGTATTCATGTATACATAACTTTTATCAGTATTCAAATGAAACTAAAATTTCTGTAAGAAATACTTGGCTCAAAGGTGGTATCACACGCCTTTAATCCCAGTACTTGGGAGGCAAAGACACGCAGATTTCTGAGTTCGAGGCCAGCCTGGTCTACTGAGTGAGTTCCAGTACAGCCAGGGCTATACAGAGAAACCCTGTCTCAGAAAAAAAAGAACAGAAAAGAAAAGAAGAGAAGAGAAGAGAAGAGAAGAGAAGAGAAGAGAAGAGAAGAGAAGAGAAGAGAAAAGAAAAGAAAAGAAAAATACTTGGCTCACCTTTAGTCCTGAATGTAATCTTTTGTGTGCATATTTTAAAAACATTTGACAATTAGAAAAGTTTTTTATAAAATTATAATTGTAATGAATTGATTATGGGATGTGCTTATAGAGCAATACAATAGAGTTAAAAGTTCTCACTTTACATTAATATCACTAACTGTTTCCTTTTATCAACTGAAAAGCCTAAGTACTAACTTAAATTTCTACAGCAAATGAAAGAACATAATTTCATGAAGTTGTACAGAGCATGGCTTCAACTACATGACATTTTGGAGTGGCAGTACTGTAAAACAGTGGGTTCTAGGAGTGCTAAAAGTAGTCAATTAAGAAGGAAGAGAGAAGCCGGGTGGTGGTGGCGGCACATACCTGTAATCCCAGCACTTGTGAGGCAGAGGCAGGCAGATTTCTGAGTTCGAGGCCAGCCTAGTCTACAGAGTGAGTTCCACGACAGCCAGGGCAACACAGAGCAACCCTGTCTCAAAACAGAAAGAAGAAGAAGAAGGAGGAGGAGGAGGAGGAGGAGGAGGAGGAGGAGGAGGAGGAGGAGGAGGAGGAGGAGGAGGAGGAGGAGGAGAAGGAGAAGGAGAAGGAGAAGGAGAAGGAGAAGGAGAAGGAGAAGGAGAAGGAGAAGGAGAAGGAGAAGGAGAAGAAGAAGAAGAGAAACAGAGGGTTTTTCAGCAGTAAATCTATTCGATGTCATGCAGTAATGTCCATTTGTCAAAATAAACTGAATTATCAATGCTGGTGTCATTGCTGGAGTGAATCCTAATTTAAAGATGAACTTTGGGTGACAATAAGGTGTCGATATAGAGCAATCTCTTTGGTTATAACAAATGAACCTCATTACTGAGAAACCCAAAATCATACTTGGGGAGCATAGAAAAATCTTTATGTGTTCTACTTGCTTTTGCTCTGATACTTCTATTCTATATAAGTCACATATATATGTATATACATACATACATATATATGTATATACATATACATACACACACACACACACACACACACACACACACACACACACACACAATATATATATATATATATATATATATATATATGGCTATACATCCCACAAATCCTATATATAGTAATGTCAGTGCAAATGCCAATATTTTGTTGAGCTTTATGTGTGTATTTTTATGTACAATTACCAATAAAAAACCTATATTCAGCTTGTTGCTTGGGTCTGATAATTCCATCTTGAAATCTCTATATTCTGAGTCTCTGCAAGTCCTTTTGGAAAATAGAGATTCAGGATTAGAAACGTCTAATCCTTTAGTAAATTTAGTGTGTGCTGATCTAATTCCTTGTTTCTTGTCTCACTAGGTCCAAAAATTTGCTTAGTCAGATTAATTAAGCTAATGGCATCAAGGTTCAAGGACAGTGTAAGCAAAGGAGAAACCATGTCAGATCAAGTTTAACTATAATGAGTTTTCTTGAATAGGCATTACATTAGAGAGCTATTTCACAAGAGAGTACAGCATGCTCTTATAGTGAAAATATTGGCTTATGTTAGGAAAATTGTATATTGTGTTGACAGTATCCATTAGTACTCCTTGGAATATAAATAAATAGAAAATTTTAAAGAGATAAAATAGCAAAGTTTAAAAATAGTAATATACAAAGAAATATATAGAAATGTATAGAAATATACAAAGAAATGTTTGCAAGTGTGCGTGTGAAAGAGAGAGAGACAAAGACAGAGAGACAGATATACAGAGAGAGAATGTAAGAGATAACTGAGAAATGTTAATTAATTTTACATTATTTCATTGGTTATGTGAATCAAGAGTTTTCTGAAGCTATGATACCTGAAATATATCATCTAGTCCTGAAGGCAGGGGTGGGAAGAGAAGCCACAAAAGCCATAGCTTATCAGCTATGATGTTTCTCACAAAGAGGATGATGAACTTCTAGTGATTTGAAATCAACAATTATTATACAATAATCTTATCTTTAGGTTGCAGTTGATTTATGCTTTGTGTATCAGAGTTGATTCGTGGATATAAGAATTTAAGTTATTCTCTTTTATTTGTGTCCCTATCACATATGTTCTTGACAGTGAAGGGCAAAGGTAGAAAATGTCAAATATGACCTTGTAACTGTATGTAAGGAGCCATTCCCTTATCTCTGTTGCAAAGCATAGCAAGGACATGACTATCACCTATCTTGTGCTTCGGCAACAAATGGGTTCAGAAATGCTGCTGTAGATTTAAGTTCCTTACTCTATGAGCTAGAGTTAAGTCCTGAGAAGGCTCGATGGTCCAGTATAGGGGAGTGTCAGGACAAGGAAGCAAGAGTTGGTGGGTTGGTAAGCAGGGGTAGGGGGGATGAGATAGGGTTTTTTTTTTTGTTGTTTGTTTGTTTTCTTTAGGAGAGACTAGGAAAGGGTATAACATTTGAAATGTACATAAAGTATCTAATATATATACATACATACACACACACACACACACACACACACACACACATAAGAATAGGCATTCTGAAGCAAAATAAAATCTTTTAAAAATATATTGAATCATCTGGAAACTTCAATTGATCTCTACAGTAATTAGCACCTGAACATCATCTATGCTCAATTAGTGGTTTAACTTTTCATAGAATTGGGAAATTCCAAGTTGGAGATAGAAAATTATTCTCTTTCCTTTGAGAAAGCAGTGGCATATCTTTACCCAGGTAGAATTGAGGGGATGAATTTAATATATTTTTTCTACTGATGAATAATAATTCAATATCTTAAATATTAATTATAGATTGCCTAATTGGCTATTCACATTGACTAAATATATACTAATAATAATGAACAAAAACGATATAGATATATAATAGGAAAGCTCTATTAACACAATATACTCATGTAATATTTATCCCATATAAATGCTATAAAGTCTACTTAGAATACTGTTGTATTGGTCACTTATATCTAGATGACAGTAAAAATATATACTTCACAGCAAAATTATTTCATAATGACACTCAGTAGGACATTCACATAAGTTTCATAGACATTCATTACAATCCCATGCTGCCCATGGATAAATGAATGAGTTTTTATCTATATAATAAAAGTGCTTAGAGAAAGCAATATTGACTGAGTTGAAGTGAATTACTCACATGAAGCTTCAGTTCTGAAAGTCAAAAAATTAATGCATTTGTAAATATGACCATACTGATTACTTAGTTTGGAGAAATGCTTATTGAAACATACAAAAACTTGGTTATACATTGGTTATACATATGTTGGGCTACTATACCACCAACACTAAAATATTGTATAAGTTTATGTGGCATAATTTTAATCATAATACATAAAAACTCTTAATGTGGTAATTTTGGAGTTTTAGATGTATGTTGATATTTCTAAGACATTCTTTCATATTTAATACAAATAATAACTTAATTTTCAGAATATTCATTTCTTATAAAAAGCCAAAAGAAGGCAGTTTGGTTGTTATTTTGTTTCATAAGTTCAATAGCTTACATGTTCCTGGAAAGACAGAATTTGTCTTTTATTTTGTCTGTGGATAATAGGAGACTGATATATGCTGAGCTATACTGGGAATGAGTAGGTCCTATCGGCCAGTGGTTTCTCTGTCTGGTGTTTAGCCTGTATCTTAGTGAAAAGTCAGAAGATGGAGAGAAAATGGAGAACTGAAAAAAACTGTGAAGTTTCCATAGGTTAGATCCAACATGGAATTTGGAATGGATCTGAGAACAGGTACCAAATATCATGAAAAGTATTTTCATAGTGAATAGGCATGCTCAGACAAGGATAAAGCCTGCAGAAAGCTGACAGAAGTGCACACCCAAATAAACTTACTTGCACTGATATATATGTGATCATAAGCAGCAGTGAATGTACATTTGTAGATATGAACATCCATACATGGAACTGTAAAGTGATCCACTGGGGACAGTTTATAGTGGAGATTGTGGCATGGGTGATGAATCTCATACACAAGGGGACTTCAGATTGTGGTGGAGGCTTAGAGGACCTATTTTCAGAATCCTATATTTCTCCTGACACATACACAGATGGCAGACCAGAAAGAAAACTAAGTGCTAAAGAAACAGAGTCCATTAAAAGTACCTTCCACAACCATTTTTGTTTTTAACATAGGCATTTAGCACCACAGACAATTTTTGTCTTACTAAGATGACAATATACGCAACAAATATTCTGTCTTCAGAAACCCAAACTAATCCAAACCATATGTGAAGCTGAGAAAATTTACATAAAATTCTATAATGGTGGGTTGAAAGATCGATCATTTCTTTCCTGACATGAAAGTTAAAATCCAGAGAGACTCCAGTGGATCACAAATTCTTTGTTGTTTTATCACTTCCATATGATGCTAAAACTCCTCACCTGGTGATGTGTTGGGGGAAATATTAAAAAAGCCAAACTGGATCATTCTTGTGCTTGTGCCTCTGCCCAGGAGGCCTAGCTGGCCATGCACTGGCAGGCAATGGCTGACCTGTTTTTATCTTGTGAAGATTCTGATTCTGAACTCCACAGTCTCTCCACCCAGCTTGCTAGGTTCCCACTGAAGAGTCTCTACCGCGCCAATCCCATGCTTCAAATCCCCCACGGCCATTGTGGAGCCCCTCAGGCAAACCTACCCTTGCCACCATTCCTTTCTCTCTTGAACCCAGACAAGCTACTGCATGAAGGAATGTGCAACACAAACTTAGCTCATTGAATCTATAGATTGCTTTTGGCAAGATGGCCATTTTTACTATATTAATTCTGCCAATCCATGAGTATGGAAGATTTTTCCATCTCCTGAGGTCTTCTTCTGGATTCTTTCTTCAGAGACTTGAAGTTCTTGTCATATAGATCGTTCACTTGTTTAGTTAGAGTTACACCAAGATACTTTATATTGTTTATGGCTATTATGAAGGATGTCATTTCCCTATTTTCTTTCTTAGCCTGTTTAACCTTTGAGTATAGGAAGGCTAGTGATTTGCTTGAATTAATTTAATATCCGGCCACTTTGTTGAAGTTGTTTATCAGCTCTAGGAATTCTCTGGTGGAGGTTTTTGGGTTGCTTAAATATACTATCATATCATCTGCAAACAGTAATAAATTGTCTTCTTTCCAATTTGTATCCCTTTAAGATCCCTTTGTTGTCTAATTTCTCTATCTAGAACTTCAAGTACTATATTGAGTAAATATGAAAAGAGAGAGCAGCCTTGTCTAGTCCCTGATTTTAGTGGAATTGCTTCAAATTTCTCTCCATTTAGTTTGATGTTGGCTACTAGTTAGCTCTATATTGCTTTTACTATGTTTAGTTATTGGCCTTGAATTCCTGTTATTAATCCCCATCCAAATCCCAACTCAATTCTTCATAGAGTTAGAAAGAGCAATTCTCGAATTCATCTGGGTTAACAAAAATCTATAGTTAAAACTATTCTCAATAGTAATAATGATTTCTGGGGGAATCATTATTCCGGGCCTCAAGCAGTAGACCAGAACAATACTGTTAAAAACTGCATGGTATTGGTACAGTGCCAGGCAGGTAGATCAATGGAATAGAATTGAAGACAGAGAAATGAACCCACACACCTATGGTCACTTGATCTTTGACAAAGGAGCTAAAACTATCCAGTGGAAAAAAGATAGCCTTTACAACAAATGATGCTGGTTCAACCGGCAGTCAGCATGCAGAAGAATGCAAATTGATCCATTTTTATCTCCTTGTACTAAGCTCAAGTCCAAGTGGATCAAGGACCTCCACATAAAATCAGACACACTGAAACTAATAAAAGAAACTAGGGAAGAGCTTTGAGGACAATGGGCTCAGGGGAAAATTTTCCCTGAACAGAACACCAATAGCTTAGGCTCTATGATCAAGAATTGATAAATCGACCTCATAAAATTACAGTTTCTGTAAGGAAAAGGACACTATCAATAGGACAAAATAGCAACCAACAAATTGGGAAAAGATCTTCACCAACCCTACATCTGGATTATTATTATTTTTTTTTGATACAGGGTTTCTCTGTATAGCCCTGGCTGTCGTGGAACTCACTCTGTAGACCAGGCTGGCCTTGAACTCAGAAATCCACCTGTCTCTGCCTCCCAAGTGCTGGGATTACAGGCGTGCACCACCACCGCCTGGCTCCAACCCTACATGTGACAGAGGGCTAATATCCAATATTTACAAACAACTCAAGAAGTTAGACTCCAGAGAGCCAAATAACTATTAAAAAATTGGGTACAGAGCTAAACAAAGAATTTTCACCTGAGGAATACTGAATGGTTGAGAAATGTTCAACATCCTTAGTCATCAGGGAAATTCAAATCAAAACAACTCTGAGATTTCACCTTACACCAATCAGAATGGCTAAGATCAAAAACTCAGAAGGAAGCAGGTGCTGGCGAGGATGTGGAGAAAGAGGAACACTCCTCCACTGCTGGTGGGATTGCAAGCTGTTACAACCACTCTGGAAATCAGTCTAGTGGTTCCTCAGAAAACTGGGCATGATACTACTTGAGGACCCCATTACACCACTCCTATGCATATACGGAGAGGATTTCCCAGCATGCAATAAGGACACATGCCCCACTATGTTCATAGCAGCCCTATTTATAATAGCCAGAAGCTGGAAAGAACCCAGATGTCCCTCAACAGAGGAATGGGTACAGAAAATATGGTATATTTACACTATGGAATACTACTCAGCTATTAAAAGCAATGAATTAATGAAATTCTTAGGCAAATGGGTGGAACGAGAAAATAATCATCCTAAGTGAGGCAACCCAATCACAAAACATATTAGCAGAGTGTTAGTGATAGTTCATGGTAGTTTAGCCATTACACCTGATTAACCACATAGAAGGCATTTGACTCCTAAGAGGAGTTCTCAAAGTGCATATGAAATTGTATACAATGCCTATATTCTTTCTAGTTGTGTTTGTGGGATATGTTAAAGAGGTGGATTTTCCTTGGCATTTTCAATCCTTGTATAACAAGAGAAAGATCTCATAATAGACTGGGCTTGAAAATGTCTCACAAGGTGGCAGTGAACAATCTGTAACTTCTAAGTTTATTGATGCCCAATCTTTCATAAGACCCACGCCACAAGAACACACACACATATGCACATGTACATACATATGCATGCATGCACTCATGCCTGCACACACACATCACTGTGATGAACGGGGTGCTGTGCTTGTGAATCAACCCCCTAATGAATGAAGGAGCCACTCACTGGGTGAGTAGGCAGAAGTTCCTGGTTGGACAGAAGGAGAGAGGAATCAGGAGAGAGTACTCTTTGTAACAGATATAGCAAAGAGCTAAGTTGTAGCTGCTCAAGTTCTCTAGTATCATGGCAGATCTGCAAGTATCTGCTAATGGAGGAATTAGATTTTAATAAGGCTTACAAGGTTAGGTTTTAGTTGTTGTGCCCAGAGATTAAGTTACCATTGTTTCTGAACTAAGTTATTTATTTATTTATTTATTTATTTATTTATTTATGTTAAATATATTCTTTATTTACATTTCACATGGATTTTCCCTTTCCTGTTTCTCCCCTCCCCAAAAGTCCCATAAGCTTTCTTCCCTCCCACTATTCCCCAATCAACCCCCTCCTGCTTCCCTGTCCTGGTATTCCCCTACACTATTGCATAGAGCCTTTCCAGGGCCAGGGGCCTCTCCTTCCTTCTTCTTGGGTATCATTTGATATGTGAATTTTTGTCTTGAGTATTCTAAGCTTCTGGGCTAATATCCACTTCTTTTTTTTTTTTTAAATGAGGCCAATTTATGAGTCACAACTGATGCAAACTTATAAAATTGAGCCATGCATTCAAATGGTTTTCAATAATTTTATCTAAAATTACTACAGTATACATGTTCTCTCTACTCACTTGAACTTTATATAGTTCCCAATTAATCTTAAAGCAAAGTTCACTTGTTATTGTTATATTGGAAAACATGGGGTAGTGACAATGGAGATATTTAAAAACAGCAAAACTAACATGTCAAACAACAAATTGAATGTCTTAAACTACATAGTAACACCAAATGGAGTTGCAAACCTAAAGATAGATATTCTAAAATGGAGTGCAGATCCCTGTGGAGAGGATTAAGTATACTTATTGAAGAAGCAAGATCTGGCTTTGTCCTTGATATCAAGGAAAGATTTTCACAAGAGGAGATAAAGGGCATGGAGTTCTTAGCCAGGCATTCAACAGGGCTAACGTTATGGAGATGGGAGCATATGGGGCAGCACTAGAAAAAAACAAGAATTCTACTTTGAAGGGATCATTTTTATGTGCACTCAGAGAGATAACAGAAGCTTCGCATTAAAGGGTAAGAAACTAATTTAGTATTTGGCTGAGAATCTTCCAGTATTTTTCTACTACTGTATATTATATTAATTTATATACTGGACAGCTTCAGTTAGCACCAGGTGCTTCCCTTGACAATTAGAAGCATCTTTACAGCCAGCTCTCAGACCCGGTGATGAAACATGTCATTTCTAGGTAATAGCACTGCTCCTACTTCTATCACCATGCATGCCTGACAGAATGAGTGTGTGAAAATTCTAAATTTTGGGATCACTTGTATACATTTTGGGCTGATATTTTACCACAATCCTTGAGAGGTATTATTATATTAATACCTGTCATCTGTCTTACATGCAGGGCAGAAATTAGTAGATTCTACATAATACTGATTGAATGAATGACAGACAAACATTACAAGTATTCAGGTAATGAGAAATTTCCAAATTCTATACTATAGACTAAGGATATGTAATGATTTCCCCCAAATTACAAGTATGGTGAGCCACAATTTTAATTTAGATTCAGGCCACAAAACTTTGAGTAGATTTGTCTCTTTCTATCACTCAGTAGACCCAGACTTAGAATGGGACATTTTACACATCCCTACACATTGCTCTTTCTAAGAAAAAGTAGTGATAACAGAGCTAAAGGAAGAATTCTGGGAGGTAGGGAGGGAGGTTACAAGTAAGTTCAGGGGCTGCTGGTACTTTACAGTTCTCTTCTCATTCAGCATACTTGTTTATTTATACAGCATATTTATTGACTTCCTGCTGAATAATAATAATAATAATAATAATAATAATAATAATAATAAAACTAAATGAATCTAACTGATCATTGCCTTTAAATAACTTAAATTTTGGTATTACAATTGAGCTAGAATTATTCCTTGGGCTTGATACATAGGACCACAGAGAGGAAACAAGAATGTGGCCTCTATTCAAGGATGGGAAGAAAGTGATTTTCCAGCAGTGATAAAATAAAACTAAAACCAAACCAAACAAACAAATCAACACCCCTACAAGATTGCTTATCATCCTAATTCTCTTATCTTGTTGATACCATGCTAGTTACTGACCATTTATATTTAGCAAGTCAAGATAAAAGGAATATCCTTGGCTAATATTTATTTTCTTTGGAATATGTCTTAGGTATCTGCGGGTCTATTTTCTTTCCATTAATAAAAACAAGCTAGATGAAGAATAAAGTGTCCATGTTAGTCCCCCAACAGAGTGTGCTAAGCTTTTGGAAGCCATCAGCAAAGCTCGATGTCTACAGTGCTTATTTAGTAGATAGGACATCAGATAGCATATTCTGATGAAGATATCAATCAGTGAATGACTAGATATGTAGAGTCACATGAAAGTTATTCCCAGATTTAAAAATTTCACTTTCTATTTGCCAGTTGAAATAGTTAATGCAAATGTTCAGGAAGGACAGAGTCTTAAGTCCTGACTGTGTTCCTTCCACAAATGAGAAAAATCAAGCCAAATGGGGAGTAACTTGGTGTACTGAAGATTTGCACTTAAGACTTGATTTTAGCATGCTCATCAATGGAATCTAGTTGTACTGGGTTCCTAATGTGGTATGCCAAAGTACCAGTTTGCACGGTTCAAATAACAGATATTGTATAGTATGGTGACATGTATATGTCATCAGAACAGAGAGGCTTGGAAGAAAGATCTTGAGTTCTAGGCCCTCCAGGGCTCCATTGTAAAACCCTGTCACAAATGAAATCAACAAAAATCCAAAGATCTTTATTTTATGCTAGTTACAGAGGCCAGGCAATTGAGTTCAAGTCCTTGTTAGAGGTAGGCTCCCTTTGAAGGCTCCATTGAAGAAACTGATCTATTCCTTCCTCTTAGATACTTGATTTGCTAAGTATCCAAGTAATTTATAGCTGATGGATTATTTTAAAGCTCTGCTTATTGCAGCAGATGGAATTGTGTGTCTGTTTCGGTGTGACATTTCTTATAAGGACATGGGCCACGTTAGTTTAAGGTGTCTCTTCTACTTCAGTTTGATAACATCCAAAGGTTCATTTTAATTATATCTGCAAAACTCTCATTTCTAAATAAGGTTGCAATTTGAGGTTCTGAGAAGGGTTTGGAGCTGAGGTGCTCCCGTTTTATTGTGAGTTTGCTGTAATGAAAAACAACCAAACAAATAACACACAAAGTCAAAACAGAAAACTAACCAAAACCAACTGGGTGGGGAAGGCTTATTTAACTTACTTCCAGGGTGCAACTCATCCTTGAGAGATGTGAGAACTTGAAATCAAGGCAGGAACCTGAAGCAGGATCCAGGGAGAAAAATTACATGCTGCTTCACTGATTTATATACAGCTGGGTTTCTTCTACAACCTAGGACCACTTCCTGAGAGATGGTACCTAGGGAAAGTCAGCTGTGCCATGGAGTGTCAATTAGCAATCTAGACTGTCCTTTATAGACATGCCGTGGATCTATGCAATTCCTTCAATGGAATCTTCAAAGGGAGCTTACCGTTAAGAAGGCCTTGAACTCAAATGTCTGGCATCTCTAGTTATTGGAAAATAAGAGTCTATGACTTTTTGTTGATTTTGTGTTTGACAGGGTTTCACAAAGGAGTCCTAGCAGGCCTTGAAGTTACAATCTTCCTGCCTTAGTACTTATGTGTTCTGACTTCAGGTATATGCCATCAAACTATGCAATTAGGACTTCTTTACTTAGATGTGACCTGAGTTGTGTCACATTGATTATTGAGGCTAACCAGGGCTTATGGGAAGACATTCTTTGGCCCAATAGAGAAAGTAGTGAACTCCTGTGGGAAAACTTGTACTTCAACCTGCATTGGTATACCCTGATGTCTGCCTATTCATCTGACTCCTGACAAAAATGCATAGACCCTACCATAAGTGGCCTGAGATTACCCACTGTTCATAGCATGTGATAACCCATGGTTTAATAACACAAAACTTATCCTACAGCTTTGGAAACATCTGCATCCTTACAACCTTCTAAAATGTCTCTTCATCACTGAGAAAAATCTCAGCTCTTCCTTTTTTTTTAAAGGAGGGAAAAGAAAAACAGAAACTACCTTACATTGAAGGAAACTCATATAAAGAAAACATATTCTACGAAAATGAATGTATTCTTGGATTGACTCAGAATCTGGAGGCTTTGTTACATGTCATCAGAAAATCATCCAAGTTAATATCTGACTTTTGTCCAGACTGTGCTAACTAAAAGATGATGGATAGAGCAAGCAGTCAAGACTTCAGAAAAGTTGATTTTTTTTACTACTTGGTGGAGTGTTGAATATTTAATCAGTATTGGAAGAAATTATGGAAATTGCTATTTCCTACTTCACATAGCAAACACTCATTATAAAGGTCCTGTATTATGAGGATATTAGCATTTTATTCCTATATTTCAGTGGAAACCTATGTTCTACTCTCAGAAGTCCTAGTTAATAAATATTAATTTAGAAAGGAATTTATTAAAAATTGTCACTTTTTTAATGTTTCAAAAACACTCCTCCTCTCCTCAGGAGAACTGCAGTGGTGGACACTTTTCATTGCATGTCTTTTTTGTCCCTCTTCCTTTACTTTTTCCCCTTTCTCTCTGTCTTGCCTTCCTCTTTGTTTCTGTTATCTGTTGATCCTACCTGGTAGGAAGAAAGTTTCATTTACTCAATACCAGCTTCTCCTGAGTTGTTTTAGCAAAGGTTTCTTGGGTATTTAAAATTCCTGTTTTCTTCTTGAAAGGCTAAAAGTTTTGTCCGAGTTTGTTGGTTCCTATCTGGAAATTTAACGCAGCTGGGGGAATGCTACTGAACAAGCCCCACTCACTCAAGATGACCTATTCTTACATGCCTTAAGTATTTCTGCCACACAGTGATAGAAGAAACAAATGACTGAAAATAAAAGTGTGGATCGTCTACAAGGCTTGATATATCTAAGGCTTCCCTGGAGAGAAAAGAGCTGGAGAAGAATCAAACTTCATATTTCTCAAAGTTCCAGAAAGCTGGGTTATTATTGCTTGAACTAATAACTAGAAAGCATGATTCAAAGTAATGAAAGTAACCCCATTTATGGCAGAGTCTCATATTAATTCCAATAAATAATTTCATTTGAGGAAAGATTAAAACAATGATTTAAAGCTTGCAATACAGATTAGAGATTTAAATACAAAACAAACAAACAAACAAACAAATCCTTGTCTACTATGAACAACGTTTTGAGTATAATCCTTAGCAATGCACAAACACACACACACACACACACACACACTAGTAAGAAAAATAAATAAAGCAATGATCTTTCAACATATAACTTTTTTATGTACATTTTTCCAGAACTAGAAATAACATTGTTCAAGTATTATTCAAGTATACATTTAACACTAGAAAAACAGCAACAAAGAAATATTATTCAGACTTCTTTTATCAGAGTCATATATTATCGTGTGTGCTCTTTCAGACACCACCACAGATGGTATCTGCAGCTTAATAATATGGTTTCATATTTTCTTTGTCATTTTCTATACTTATTAAAAGAAAAACAGCCTCCCATCTTGTGTCTTTATTGGTTATGTCCTACACATTCACCAACATATTATGCATATTTTCTTCTACAATTTTGTTTGCAAGAAATAAGTCACCTATTAAATATCTCTCTAAATTTTTGTAACAGTACAAAAATCTCATGAAAGGATATTTGTAGCACCACTAAAAGAACAACATTACTTTAAAGCCTTTAACCTATAATGCTAGTATTACAATGTATATTACATTTATATTTATTTCAAATGTTATTTATTTTCTCTGTGTCTTCACCACCGCTCTTCAAATGAAGCTGTTTCAGGTTTACCAGGTGATTCTAAAGATTCTCTGGAACATCACTGAGGGATTTGACGACTGTTCCTTCAGAATTGCTAGCTCGTTTTCTTACTTTCTAAGCCATCAAACAAAATCAACAATAAATTCCTATGCCATGATGCTATGGAATTGGGTATGTGAATGGGACTGGAGAGGGACACAGTAATCCATAAGGTGTCAGAGAAGAAATCCACAGCTTCATGGCACCAGTATTAGTTGTTAATAAGGTTCTCAATAGTAAGTACATTCCATAGTATATTTAGAAAGTGTCATCAGTCCATCAGAATAAATTAGAGGGCTCCTACATTATTCAAACAAATAAATTTTATTTAGTGAACTATTAATATTTTCTGTTATTTCCAAATAATAGAAGTTTTCAGGCTGAATCTCCCAGTTTCCTCATTAAGATCAAGATATGAATTATATAAGCTCCTTCAATTCCTGAAGATACCAAAATCAGTATAACACACACATAAACACATTCATATACACATATATATAATATACAACTATGCACAAACACATAATATGCTCATGCATCTTCCAGTCATTATTAGCTCTTCACATGCACACACACACACGCACACACACACACACACACACACACACACACACACACACACGCAAGATTGCCAGAGAAAATGTTGATGTTACAGTTGCTATGAAATACTGAGAAAGAAAATAACCAGGGCTATACATTTACTCTTGAATGACAAGAGAAATTTTAAAAAAGAATAAGAAAAAAGAGTTCACATTTGGAAATGAAACTAAAAATAATTGAGTTTGTCATAGAACAGTTCTGTTTCTTATACAAATGTTACGAGAACATCTGTAAAATGCAAAAAGCCAGAGATACATAAAAGAGAAACCCAAAGACTGCTTCAGAGAAGCAGACCCTGGGATCAGGGGGTCATTTTTGCCCGGGTCCCTAAAGCACCCAGCTAATGGAATAGGCAAACACTTTCTGTGGTTCTAATCTTCATGCCCAGGAGCATTTTTGACAATCACATTGTTATATATCTAATTTTGAAAAAAGATACAGGCATTGTGACAGACAATGGAACTAAATAATAATGTGTATTCTACTGTTAAAAAATTACAAATAGGCCCAAAGAGCAGCTGAAAGAGTCAGATGCAAATACTAAAACCCAACCAATGGATAGAAGCTAGGGGATTCCTGTGATTGAATTGGGGAAAAGCTGGAAGAAGCTGAGGTAGAGGGTGGCCCCATGGGAAGACCAGCATTCTCAACTGACCTGGATCCCTGAGATCTCTCAGACACCGAGCCACTAACCATACAGCATATACTAGCTAATATGAGGCCCCTGACACATAGACAGCAGAGGACTGCTGGGTCTGGCCTCAGTGAGAGAAGGTATACCTAACCCTGGAGAGCCTTGGGACCCCAGGAAGTAGGGAATTCTGGCAGAGTGGGAGTGGAGAGATGTGGACACCCTCTTGGAGAATGGAGAGGAGGTATGGGATGAGGAACAGTCAGAGGATGGAGCAGGAGGGGAATAATGACTGAACTATAAAAAATGGATTAAAGAATAATAATTTAAAAACTGCCCACACATTGTAAAATATTTCATGAGGGGAGTTACGCCTCAGTTTAAATTACCAAAGTTGATCAAGTTGCGAAGGATACAGCAAGTTGAACAGCAGGATTTTGAGATGACTTGAGAATATCCAAGGAATCCCTATGGTAAAGTTTACTCCTCAAAATGGCAGTATCAGGGATTGTCCTGGAACTTTCAAGAGTGGAATCTAAGGGAAAATCCTTTAATCACTGAGAATGTTGCTCTCAGAAGGGATTAGGCAATTTCTTATGTAATTGCTCAGCAATTCTTGGAAGATTGTCATGAATGGGAACAAAAAGGACTGCACTCCCCATCTCTCGGGTGGAGATGTGATCAGTTTCTCTAATATGTATGCCTGCCATTGCTATCTCTTAGAGTCTGTGGCATATCCATCCAAACTCTGAACTTCTAGAACTATAAGCTAGATAAGACCCATTTCTTTATAAGGTTAACATATTGCAAATATATCTACTAATAAAATATAAGCAAAATAATTTACCAATGTTGATGAAAGTGATTATAATTGACAGAGTTAATGCTTTACATATATTGTTTAATTGGGAGGTATAATTGCTCAGGAGTTAGCTCGAATGTTAAGATCATGATATTTTTGTTGTGTATTTTTATGTATATGAGCTGTGAATATATGTATATGTATGCATGTTTGTATATATGTGAGGATATGGATGGGGTGTCCCAGGTGTACCTGTGAATTTAGACACCAGAGGTTGATGTCAAACTCATACCCTACTGATTTTCTAATATAGTGAGGTTGAACTCCTGTTTCCTCAATGACAGAGCTAAAACCATGACCAATATGTCTAGTTTTGCTAGCCAGCTTTTGTGTGGGGATTCCCTGCCTCTGCTTCCTAGACTAGAATTGCAGGGAGGCTACTATTTACAGTCCCTCCAGTCTTCATGCTTGTGCAGCAAGCTTTTAACCATAGAGGACTCATCCCTGTCAAAGATCACATTGTAAAATAGAACATAACTCCTGTCTAATAATAATTGAAGATTTACAGGAGAATAACTCCACTTAACTGGAGATATCCTAAATAAAAGAGATTCAGGTATTGGTTAAAGAGGCTCCTGACTGAGTTTGAGTTTTCTCGTTGAAATGCAGAGATTGTTCTAGATTGTTTGTGGGCAAAGAGAAAAAGGAAACAGATGGGAGGGAGGGGCGGAAGGGGAAGACTGATACAACACTGGTGGAAAAGAGAGTTGGAAGTAGGACAGGAACTTGGTTTTAGGCAGTTTGGGTAAAGGTAGAATAGAAAGGTATGCAGTAAAGCTCTGTCAGTGGAAACATGTTTGCTTAGCCTTTAGTGTGGTGTTAATTTGCTGCCTGTAAGTCATGAAAGTTTTATGGCAAAGTTCATGGGCTGAAAAACTACCTCGTAATATATGCACCCATATATATTCATCACTTAGGAATAGGACTTGATTCAGAAATAAATGCAATTCCTCTGACTCTTCCAATTACTGTATATTTTGATAAAAAACTCATGTTTATTCCTAGTTTCTAAAGGAATCACTTACCTCCAGATGCACACTCTGGGGTGAAAGTGATGTCATCAAGAGCAATAAATATGTCCTCCTTTCCACCCAAATCAGCCTCGAATGCCACCTTGAAGCGACTGTTACTAGAGAGAGGTACATACGCGTAGGTCCATCCAGTGTTTTTGTATTGGATCCTGGACCACATCAGTATGTTTAGCCCTGATTCCTCGATGAGATACACCTAAAATTATAACCAGAGAAAACAACTGTTTATGGTTGGGTGTTAGAGGCATTTATGAGGGTCCTCAAGATTGATTTGTATTACTCAAGTCGAGTAATATACATAAAATCTTTAACAATAGAAAAATCTCCCCAGATTAATTATGTCAATATTCAACATTAAAGCTTAAAGCAAAAAGACGCATTTTCATTACAAAGTTAACATTAAGGTTTTGACAGATCATCTCCACAGTACTTATTTACATAAAGAAATTTTAATGACATCTACAAAAAGGCAATACAAGTATGCGTATGTATTTTTATATTGCAGAGCAGTGGGCGGATGTAACAGCAGTCATGCATCCAGGATGAATAGGTCAAGGCAAACTGCTTAGCTTTTTCTGGCCTTCTCTGCTGCATCTTCCAGAGGCTTTAGATTCCTGCAGTGTTGAAAGCAAGCCTGTTCACTGACTTGGATTCCCTGAGTGATCACCTGAGGATGTCAAAACCACTTTGCCTATTCATTAAATATTTAGCTCATTAAAAGTAATGTAGGGAACGCATGAGTGAGAAGACAGTGTGGCTCGTCTTAGCCCCCAGCAGCTCTCAGTGGTTCTGGGCTTTAATCACCCGTGAGCAGGTCAAAGTAGAGAACTGAGATTCAGCTTAATTCATAGAAGTGAATCACTTGACACAGTTGAAATTAAGAATAAAATTCGCAAATGTTATTTAACAAAACAACACACCAAGAATAGCAGACATATATATTTCTACTGAAAATAAGAGCCTAATAGAGGTTAACCTAAGTTAATCAAATATAAAACTAACAGTGATGTTGTCAATATTAATGAAAGTTTATTAATTTTATGAATTTTAATGATGTGAATAATTTCTGTTTGTGGAGCCTCCATTGGTCTATGGCTATAAGGTAGGACTGCTAACTGCCATCTGAACCCTGCAATTGCAGAAGTAGATCTCAAACAATTTAAAATGCACAAATCCATGAAGTTATCATGTTGGGTCTAACACAGAAGGGGCTTGGGAATCATCCCACTCTTCGCAAAGAAAAATGAGCAATTCTTCCCAGATCCCGGGTCCTGGGAGACACAAAGAAAACCAGGGAGGAGGGAGTGAGACTAGATAACAATTTATGGGAACAGAGCTGAAGCACAAAACACAATTTGAGAACCTGAGATACAGTCATGAATGACACATCCTAGGACCTACTCTCTTTCAAACATTAAACCTCTATTTAAGGAACCTGAGTTTTGAGACTAGGAGATGGGTTAATGGCAAACCACTTACTTGAAAGCCTGACTTCCATCCTTTGTAGGGTGCACAATGTAAGGAATATCTAATTCCCAAAATGTGTCCTTTGACTAACACACTATGAAGTGGAAAAATGTGCTTATTCCATGTGTGCACACCTACACACACATACCCCCCAACACCCACACACCCACACACCCAACACACATCCTCCCCACATATATACATTGTCACAGGCATCAATAAGTATAAAATAATAAGAGAAACAAGCTGAATTTAAACCTAAAGATTTACAGAAAATCCCTGGTAACCACAACTACAAACAGATGGGGATTTTGGGTAAGAGCGGGAGGCTATGCCTGAACAAAGGCCTTATTTAAGAAGGAGTTTCTCTGGAAACTCAAAGATAACATGTACCCATCCACAGTGAGCACTAAAGAAAATATTCTCTGGCCACAAAACCTTATACTAAAGGGTTTACATACCAGTTACATCGAACTGTACATTTCAAGTTGTCATCAGCAACAGTACATTTGCATGATGTAGCACAAGACAGAAAAACAGTATAGTTTGAAGAAATGGAACAGCCCTCAGGAATTTTAGCATCATCAGCCATCCAAAATAGATAGATCTATTATATCATATGAAAACTCCAACAATGACAAAGAGAAGCTGATACAAATAAATAGTATAACAGGGATGCATTATAGCCTTGATGGATTTAATAGACAAAAATAGTAGAAGGACGAATTGTGGCACATGAAGTAAGTCAATAAATACTTCAAAATATAAAGTGGAACAACCCCAGCCCCTGAAAAAAATAATAGTAGAGCAGGCTACCTGAGGAGTGTGGACTTACTACAAGATCTCTAATGAATGAGAGCAAATAAAAGATGGCAGATTCCCTGAGAACATCAAGCAAAATAAAGAGTAGCATAGGTGTTTATCATACTTGGACACTTGCACTCAGAGAAGCAAGGAAAGAGACAAAGAGAAAACATGCATGCATAGAAGCCTTATTGGGAAACTATCAGTTACAGATGTGGGAACAGAAAAACAGACAAGGGGCCTGTTTTTTAGACTATGCAAGTCAAAGTGTACTGCAACACAGAATATGAAGAATTTTCAAATTATAAAAGAAAAAATAACCCTACTTAAAAATCTTTATCAAGACAAATTATTCATGAGAGTATTAAACCTTGTTTTATTTGTTAAAATATTAGAAAAATTCTTTGTAGACATAACTTGCAGAAAATTAAGAAGGATTTTTTTCCAGACACAGGTGAAATAGAACAGGCCAAAATATCAAATCAACATAAAGATTATTACAGAAGAAACAAATTTTAGAGCTTGAATTGTTTTTTGTCGTGTCTCTTAAGCTATTATTTAGCTAATTTGATATAAATAATAATAAGACTATTTTCTGGTGCTTTAGCTTTTGGAGGTGAAAGATCAATGACTGTTACAAAGGAAAGGTAAAGAAAGTTGAGAGTCTTCTATTCTAAAGCACTTGGATTACCAAGGAAACTATATAGAATTATTCAAAACTGACCTTGGAGTAGTTATAAGTTCATAATGACAACTCATGAGAAAAACTAAATATAGTTTGAAAAGCAGAACCAAGAGAGCAGAGGATTTCTTGTTTTCTTTTTTCCCTTTTTTATTAATTATTTTATTTATATACATTTCAAAGGTTGTTCCTCTTCCTGATCCCCATTCCATGAGCAACCCCAATCCCTCCCCTTCCACTCTAAGGAAGTGCTTCTCCACACACCCATCCACCCCCATCTCACCCCTCCAGCATCCCCCTTCCCCAGGCATCATCAAGCCTCCACAGGACCAAGCACATTCCCTCCCAATGAGGCCAGACAGGGCAGTCCTCTACTACATATGTAGCAGGGGCTACTGACCAGCTCACGTATGGAGAACAGAGGGTTTCAATCTAGTAAACCACTGAAGTAAACCATAACTGAAAATAAAATGGCAGGGGTGAAGTAAACAACGACTATGGTAGCTATTTCTTTAAATATCCATGACTACTTTAAACTCAAATATACCAATTAAAGGCAGTATTTTCAAAGCCAAGGAAAAATTAAGATTCAAGTAAGTGTTGTTTCAAAGCAACCTAAGTTAAACAGCAGGAGATAGAAAGATGAAAACTATTGGGATAAAGAAAAATATGCAGTGATAGTGAGAACATCCATTGAAAGAAGTGTAGAAAGCTATATCAATGTTGAGTAAAACAGATTTTAGAGACAAGAGAGTTAACAGGAATAATGATGTCATTGTTGTAGATACTCAGTGTGTGTCCTTCCACTACAAAAAAAAAAAAAAAAACAAAACAAAAACCTGTTGAAGCCCCAAGGTGACATTATTAAAATTTGTAGCCTATGGGAAGTGATGAGTCTGAGGGACTGCCCTCCTCAGTTTGATTAGTACCTGAATAATGGAAGCCTGAGGGAATTTACTAGGAGTAGATCTCATTAGGGACAGACTAGAAAGAATTTTTTCCACTTGCAATTCATTCATTCTAAAGTACTTTTAATATTGTGGCACTAGGAAATTGAGACAGAATTATATAAGTTTACTAAATGGCATACTTAATGTATGTGTTCCTAACAATAGGGTATCAAATACTTGAGGCAAAAGTTCCAGATCTACAAGGACAAAAATCAATGAAGCTATTATTACAACTGAAGACTTCAAACTTCCTTTTCCAGTGATTGGCAGGTCAGAGGGAAACAAAGCAGTCAGGATATGTTTGAAGAGAAAAGCATCAATCATCTGGATCTCATTTCCATTTATACAATGCTTCATCCAGTTACAGAGGAAGGCACAGTCTTCTCAAGCTTACATATAACAATCCCTGAAATTGATGGCATTCTGGAAAACAAAGTGCGCTGTAGCCAATTCAAATGAATGGATGTGATGTTGCTCTCAGACCACAGTGAAATTAAACTAGCTGATTATAACGGGAAGATAATGATAACAAGTGGGCCATAGAAGTTTCCAAGGAAACTAAATGATGTTTTAAAATAACTCAAAGCAGCCATCAATATTTAGAGGACAAAGTATAGATGTGTGTGTGTGTGTGTGTGTGTGCGCGTGCATGCGTGTGTGTTCAAATGCATGTGCATGCATGCACAGATGCATACACCATGGCAGCAGTGGGGACTAGTTAGTTTAATAAAGAAGGAAATTAGGGATAAGCCTAAGTCCTACATTTGATAAACTAGATTTAATGAATGATTAATTCTTAGAAATATACACATATCAGTACTCACTTGAGAAAAATTAATAATCAAAATAAGAATTTACCTGGCAACTAATTTGAATTTTTAAAAACTTTCCAAAATGATACAAGCCAGAATTATAAATGGAAACTACAGAGCAATAACGCTTATGAACATAAAATAAAAACACCTCAAAACTATTAACAAATCAAACCTAACAGTGTATTAAGAATAATTCAATGCCATGACTAAAAGAAATTCTAAGCATGTTAGGACATTAAAATTTCAATAATCATTAAATATAGTCTATCAAATCAATAGAACACACACACACACACACACACACACACCTGTGATCAGTTCCCTAGAACCTACATTAAGAGGTATTGCACCTCAAACTATCAATGCTGGGCAGATGACAAAGAGGTTCCCTGAGACATTCTGTTAAATAACTGAGCTCCAAGTTCAATCAGAGGCCTTGTCTCAAAACATAAGTTAATAGAAGACTGAAGGAAACACTCCATATCTACCTCTGGCACCCACATGCATGTTTGAATACTGTGCACATTTTTGTCACATTTTCTTATGTTCCAGTAATGAAAAATTATAATGTGAATTAAATACCCATTTTTTAGCACAAGCAGGAGAAGTATATAGTGATATGCTATTTAATAATGGGAAAAAATTCTGATAAATGTGTCATTAGGTTCACTCATTCTTGTGGGGACATCATAGAAAATAGATAATAGCAACAGTGTCATTGGACAATAAAATCTAAAGCATTAGCTGTCATGTAATGTGTTGTCATGAACTGTTATTGACCAACACATTATTTGAAACAAGATGATGTATGTGTAAATCTAACAAAAGAATATGATAGTTAGGAAGAATACTATGGATCTGATGAAAGACTCAAATATAAACACTTACATTTGATAAATTACTCTATGAGTAAAACTCACTCTTAGCAAAATGTAAATGCTTTTCAACTTGAGTCAGTTTTAATTCAATTCCAGTCAAACTCCCAGCATGTTATTTTGAGAATGTTAATGAATTAACTCAAAAGTTATAAAAGAAAGCAAAAGACACATGAAAACCAACACATTATAGTGTTGCCCTGAGATTAACTTCAGGGCAATACTAATTGGCACCTAGGAATTATAAAAAACTATGACAATCGAGGCAGTGCTTTAGACAAGAGTCAATGACCTGAACAGAACAAAATCTCAGAAACTGCCAAGAAACAGATAATAAAATGGAGAAAGCACAGTCATTCTCAGAAAGGATTCTTCACAAGCTATGCACACATTCAAAGAAAATTCAGATTGAAATAAAAATGTAACTATGGGTTGATTTGCTTCCCTTTTGGAATGTTCCAGAAACTGTTTAGTATTGGGGAAATGGTTTCTGGTTCTGATGTCTAACTGAAAACACATGCTTACCTATATTTCTCAGGAACATTCCAAAGCAAAGACAGAAAATGTTGACATCAATTTGCAGAAGTCCTAAAGAGTCAAAAACAGCAACTACTACACACAAACAGTAAGGACTTTCTGGGATATTTAAAGCAAATAGAAACTGATGAAAGCAAATGAATAAAACTGCAGTGTTGTGAAACAATCACCTGTGAAAGAAACAACAGAAAAGATAAACTTTCCCAGCAGGATTATGAACTCACTCAAGGAGACAGTGCCTTACGTACAAGCTAATAATGAATCAAGGGGCTCCCAGCATGCTAGTTAAGTAATTTGTTGTTGAAGCTGATGAGAATAACATTTGTATATGGGTCATACTGGGTAGCTAAATCTTGTTGAGATGATCAGACACAGGAGTTTCCAAGCTGGGGAATAGAACCAAACTAACGAGGTAAGACTTCTGAGACTGCCACAAATAACTTGTACCTCCTAGATCAAATGGTAAAAATAATACATCAAAAAATATAAGGCCATGGAAGTCATAACTCCTTTATGACATTAGAGTGACATAGAGCTGGAGGTCACTCAAACTGTACAGTCACTACCAGAAGAAAGGCATTATTGGTTTGTCTAAGGAACTGGAACTTATGTGCTAATATTATTCAAACAAGTTTTACCAACACACAGAGAAGTAAACACTTTTGGAAAATTATAAAAGGGAATCACTAAACTTAACAGATTTTACAGTGTTATGGAGGAGTCAGGAGACAATAAGAAAACACCATGTCTCATTCCTTGCTTTGGGTGTCATTTAAACCTAAAATGTATACACACACACACATACACACACACACACACACACACACACACACACACACACGCGCGCGCGCGCGCGCGCGCACACACAGGCATATACACACATACACACACATGCACACACCTACACATACAGGCATATGCACACATACACACATACACATACACACATATCTACATGCACAGATGTGTGCACACACATACACACACATACACACAGAGGGATTTTTCATAGACTATGAAGACTAAATTGGTTGTCCAGATAAAACCTTCAGCTATGAACTGATTATAAGAACTGACACAGATTAATTACATCTGAGGATGACAAAACTGTAGCAGAATCTCCCTGAGGTTAAAAGGGAGCAGGGGCCATCAGGTTTCCATGAGAGAACAGATGAATGCTAACACTGGAATGTGAATGGCTTCCACATAGGAAGGGCGGATTGGACACAGGAAAGAATGATAGGGCTTTCAGACTGAAGGTAGCCCAGGTGAGGATACTCGTCAGTTCATGTTGGAGGCCTCAAAAGAAGTTATATCTGTCCAGTCATTGATCTTGGACCTTTCTCAGAACTCTGAGAAAGGGCATCTTGGTGTTTAAGCCACCTAGTCTGTACTTGAGTGCATATGGGATGGGGGAATGGATCTGGGAGAAAATGAAAGAGGAGGCTAATATAATCAAAATACAACACGAGGAATTCTAAAAGAACTAACCAAATAACAATAAAATATTAGTTCTAACTATTGCTATATTAATATTATTTGTGTTACAGTAGAGAAATATCTATAGCACATTAATAGTTACATTGATAACTACAGCTATCTGCATTACGTTGGTTTCTGCTTAAATTAGTGTTTATTTGCTATAGCCCCTAGCAAATAAATGTGTGTATCAAATTACAGAAAAATGTAAGACTATGGATTACATAAAATTAGTAATATAGTGACAAAAGATAGCTGCAATGTTAATATGCAATGAATGCCAGATATTTTTATTAATAAGATTACCAAGAAATATGTGTGTTCTTTATGAAGTACACCTAATATTCCAGCCAATTGCAAGAAGTCACAGAACCTGGCCAGTACAATCATGCCAAAAGTCTTTCATTTGTTCAAAGTAGAAAATTCATTGTTAATCATAATAGATGGAAATTTCCCAGTTATCTAATAAAAACATCCCGTTCACACAAAGCAACAATAATTACAGCTTGATGATTAGTGAAGTTGAGCATTTTTTAAGATGTTTCTCTGCCATCCGAAGTTCTTCAGGTGAGAATTCTTTGTTTAACTCTGTACCCCATTTTTAATAGTGTTATTTGGTTTTCTGGGGTCTAACTTCTTGTGTTCTTTGTATATATTGGATATTAGCCCTCTATCGGATGTAGGGTTGGTGAAGACCTTTTCCCAATTTGTTGGTTGCCAATTTGTCCTTTTGATGGTGTCCTTTGCTTTACAGAAACTTTGTAATTTTATGAGGTCCCATTTGTCAATTCTTGACCTTAGAGCATACGCTATTGGTGTTCTGTTGAGAAATGCAAATCAAAACAACCCTGAGATTTCACCTTACACCAGTCAGAATGGCTAACATTAAAAACTCAGGAGACAGCAGGTGTTGGTGAGGATGTGGAGAAAGAGGAACACTCCTCCACTGCTGGTGGGGTTGCAAATTGGTACAACCACTTTGGAAATCAGTCTGGCGGTTTCTCAGAAAACTGGGCATGTCACTTCCGAAAGATCCTGCTATACCTCTCCTGGGCATATACTCAGAGGATTCCCTAGCATGAAATAAGGATATATGCTCCACTATGTTCATAGCAGCCCTATTTATAATAGCCAGAAGCTGGACAGAACCCAGGTATCTCTCAACAGAAGAATGGATGCAAAAAATGTGGTATATATACACAATGGAGTACTATTCAGCCATTAGAAACAATGAATTCATGAAATTCGTAGGCAAATGGATGGAGCTGGAGAACATCATACTAAGTGAGGTAACCCAGTCTCAAAAGATCACTCATGGTATGCACTCACTAGTAAGTGGATATTAGCCTGGAAAACTCGAATACCCAAAACATAATCCACACATCAAACGAGGTATAAGAAGAATGGAGGAGTGGCCCCTGGTTCTGGAAAGACTCAGTGTAGCAGTATAAGGCAAAACCAGAACAGGGAAGTGGGAAGGGGTGGGTGGGAAAACAGGGTGAGGGAAGGGGGCTTATGTGACTTTCAGGGAGTGGGGGACCAGAAAAGGGGAAATCATTTGAAATGTAAATAAAAAATATATCGAATAAAATAAATAAAGAAAAAAAAGAAAAAAATAATTACAGCTTACAAACCTCCCAGGAATAAGAAAGAGGAGCTGCAATCAAGTGTAGCCAAATATACCACAAGTGAAGGCAATGCATGAAAAAAAGAAAGGCAAACAGATGGCCAAGAAAATGTCCCATTATCATAAAGGAAAAGTCCCTATGCATGTAAGAGGCATTGTCTTGAGTCTTATAACTTATAACCCATATAGCTTTGACATATAAGTGTTGAGACTGATAAAAAACACAGAAAAACAGAACAAAAACAAATAACATCAAAAACAAAAAATAGAGACTGAGTATAGTTAAATTTGACATTCCTCTATTCCAATAGGCAAAACAGTACAATAAAGAGAAAGGACAGATGAAAGGTTTTAATTTATCTCCATTTTTGTTACTCATCCAAGTATCTTTCTATATTAGTAATGAACTAAGTACAGTCATTCTTTCTTTCATTTAAAGAAAATTTATGTACATAATACAGATTTAACATTGATAGCATGGTCCTATGAAATCAACGTAGGACAAAGGGTTTAATTGATATTAGGGAAATAACGGCTGATGTAGAAAAAAAATTGAGATTCTAATCTACCACCATTTCAATTCAATAAAAAACCAGAGTAATTAGCTAAATCCACTCCTCCAATTTATAGAATAATAAATGAGTACCTTTTATTCTTCTATAATGAGAAAGGGCTTGGCAACCAAGGCATCAAATTCAGAATCTATAAGGACTGATAGAGTTCACCAACTAAAACTGTAAAAGTTTCTTTAGCTTCCAATATGTTAAACAGTTCTTTGAAGAAGTCTTACTCATCCTGGGACACAGACTTCTAAGCAAAGCTGATTTGGGTTATTTTTCAAGGTGACTTTCTCTCTAGTCCATTTATAGTCAGCTGTAAGAAATACTCTCTTTTGCAAATTTCCACTTTTCTGTCTTAACAATGTGACTTGATTTTAATTTCTAGCAGGGTAGTTCTTCAACTGGAGGTCACCTTTTCTCGTTATTACACTGTGAAGGGGAAGTCTTGTGCTGAAGGTCAAAATAGATTACCTCCCTTCTCTTGAGTGTACACCTTTGCATTTGTGCATTGCCTTCCTGTCTTGTGTAATTTATAACTTAATAGTGTTTCACAGCAATGTTTCTCTCTAAGGTTGTTTTCTTATTATCTACAAGGAGAGATACACAGACTATTCCAGCATGTTTTTCTCTATCTCCAGTGTCAGAATATCTCTTTGTTGTCAAAACCTATATAACAATTTTATTAAACTGTTAATATGGCCCCATAATTCTTGTCATGTGATAGATAATTGGTGTATGCATATATATTCACAGATTTGTCTTATTCAGTGTCCCTGTCAAAGACCTGTTTAATAAAACAGTTTACATTGGGGCTGGAGAGATGGCTCAATGGTTAAGGGCTCTGACTGCTCTTCCAGATGTCCTGAGTTCAATTTCCAGCAACCACATTGTGGCTCACAACCATCTGTAATGCGATCTGATGCCCTTTTCTGGTGTGCCTGAAGATAGCAACAATATAATCATATACATCAAATAAATAAGTAAATAAGTAAATAAATAAATAAATAAAAAACCGTTTAGCAAAATAATCCACATTAACATATGAGACATTGATATTATACAGAGGGGATATCAGATCTATTTTCAAAGTGGGGCAATTCACCAAAAACAAAAAACAAACAAAAAAACAAATGAAACAGTTTGGATGTCCTATATGGGGCTGAGGACTTCACAGTCACTCATTGTCTGAGCTTTGACAGTCTCTATGTTAGCCTCTATTGATAATATAGAAGATTCTCTGATGAGGTTTAGAGAGACACATTATGAGAAGTTATCAATAGTCATTTTAGTCTTATATGGTATTAGCAGAGTAATAGTAGTAGGATCCTTCATAGGACCTATGGCCTGTCTAGTCACAGGTTCTTGGCCTTGATACTATGATAGGTAGAGATTCTATATTGTGGAGCTGGCCTTACTTAAATCCAAGCAGGAAGCGTTTAGTTATTTCTGTGATATTTGTGTTGCTATTGCACCAGTGTACAAAAAATTCCTCCTAAAGCTCAAAGACCATTGTGAAAGATGAGGTGGAAAGACTGGAATAGCCAGTTAATTTAAAAACAACAACAACAGTATTTTATGAACAGAGCATGTCAGTTGCCTGTATGAATTCACAGTGATTATGACAGCATCCATAAGTCCTATACATGCTCAAGTCATACAAAATTTCAACATTAAGTGGTGACCTGGACAAGAAGTCACACCCCTACTTGAGAAGCTCTTGGTAACTGATAAATGCTGGAGAGGGAGTCAGAATTTTTGTTTATTTGGTTAGTTTTTGTTTTTTATTTTGTTTTGTTTTTAAAGGTTAAATTCTTTGAGGATCTAAGATGTACCAGTATATGGTCACATACCTAAGAGCATATATGCAACAATAACTGGACTCCATAGATTAAACGAAAAGAATGAGATCACAATGGCGGGTGGATATGGAATGGGAGATAGATCTGGAAGAAAAGGAAAAAGGAGATTCATTTGATAAAAATGTAACACTTGGGATTCTTAGAGAACTAAATTACTAACAATAAAAATATTCTAGTTCAGGAGGAGAGGTCTGGAAAGGCTCGATGCCACAGTGTAGGGGAATACCAGGACAGGGAAGCAGGAGAGGGTTGATTGGGGAAAAGTGGGAGGGGAGATGATTATGAGACTTCGGGGGGGGACCAGGAAAGAAGACAACATTTGAAATGTAAATACAAATATATTTAATAAAAAAGAAAGAAAAGGTACATTAAAATATTCTAGTTCATTTTAACTATGTCTATTGCAATATTGTGATACAGTATAGAAATTTCTGTAGCATAATAAGGTGTATTGATCACTACAGCCTTCTATATCACTCTTATTTCTGCTCGAATAAGTAAGAATTCATCAATTGACCAATATTATCTGGGTTTCTTGCAGGTTTTTTAGAAGGCAAATATCTAAGTATTTTCATCTATTCCTATGTATATCACACCATCTGGAGATTTACACATTGTTTCTTCTCTTATACACTCTCTAGTATTCCCCAAAGCCAGTTCTGCTGCGTGGAGCCACACTGTGTGTGAAAGCAATGATCATCACGTTCATCATAAGCAGAAATGAAATAAAACTACTAGAAATCAGTTAAAACATACTTAAAACATTAACCTCTATTTTGAGGAAAATAGATGGAACTAGAAAATATTATCCTGAGTGAGGTAAATCAGACCCAAAAGGACATGCATGGCACATACTCACTGATGAGTGGGTATTAGCCAAAAAGTACAGAATACATAGGTTACCGCCCACAGACTTTAAGAAGTTTAACAAGCAGAAAGGCTCAAGTAAGTATGCTACAATCCCTCTTAGAAAAGGGAAGAAAATAGTCACAAGAGGGAGAGGGAGGGAGGGCTTGGATGGGAGAGGGGAAGGGGAAGGCAATGGTGGAACAGGTTCACTTATGGGGGCAAGGCAGGAAAGAAGCCTGGAGGGTCAGGAGAATGAATAGAAATATGCAGCATTGGGGTAGGGTGGGGTGGGGAGTGGTGGGGTGAGATAGGAGGAGGGGGGACTCTCTAGAATGTGCCAGAGACCTGGGAGGTGAGAGACTCTCAGGACTCAAGGAGGTGACCTTAGTCAAAGTGCCCAACAATGGGGAGAGGGAACTCAAAGAATCTGCCTCCAGTAAATAGACAGGGCCTCAAATAGAGGGACAGGGTTATCAACCCACAGTCCAAATTTCTGACCCAGATAAAGAACTGCAGGGACAAAAAAAAGGAGGAGGAGACTGATAGAAATGCACTCCAATGACCGCCCCAACTTAATGACCAGCTGAACTTGGAATCCATCATATGGAGGGTGAGAGTCACCAAGACCTGACACTATTACTGATTCTATGATGTTCTTACAGACAGGAGCCTTGTGTTGCTGTCTTCTGAGAGGCCCTACCACAGGCTGACTGAGACAGATGCTGAAAGGGAGGGTGACCCCATGCAAAGATCATCAGTCTCAACTAACCTGGACCCCAGGGAGCTCTTAGAGACTGAACCACCACCAGGCAGCATGCATGAGCTAGTATGAGATCACCCCCAGGCCTGTGCCTGCACATACATAGCAAAGGATTGCCTGGCCTGACCTCAGTGGAAGAAGATGTGCTTAATCCTAGAGAAACATGAAGAAGCCCTAGGGAAGGGGGAAGCCTTTTTGGGAGGGAGCACCTTCTCAGAGACAGGGGAAAGAAGAATGGGGATGAGGAACTGTGGGAGGGGGAACCAGGAGAGGGAGCAACAGATGAAATGTAAATAAATAAAATAATAATAAAAATAAACCCCTAAATAGCAACAGATAGCAACTCCTGACAATATTCATAATAATACAACATGCACTTTCGTCCTAAATAGCAATAATAAAAAAAAAGTAAGGCTCTGTTATATACATTGCCCTATAGCTATCTTACATGAATTGTTGTCTATTTATTGAATACATATTCTTTTTAGATATAAATATATTTTTAGCTTAGCATATTTTTCTTTTAGCAGCTTTAAATTTGTTTTCTAGTCTTTATTTTTTCCACTTTATCCACATTCATGGCACTTTCTGCAGCCGAAATGACACCTACAAACTAGGATGGCTTTCTAAGCCCGTGGGAAAGGCCAATGGGGTCCTTGGAGCAGCAAAGTTGTACAATCACTTTGTAAATTAAAGCACGAGTGCACTAAATTCTAACCTAGTGCCTGGTTAATATGGGACTATAAATTTACAATGTATTTCTTCCATTACCAAGAGGACTTTATGCATCATGTTTTATTGGGTGATTGGTTATATCATCATAGCCTTATATGTGGTTGTGGGGAGAATTGTGGCTGGTGGGTTAAAAGCCCTTCTTGTCACAAAATATCTGAGGATCCACAGTCATCTCTGTTTTAAGACATAGATGAACTGGAATGAGTCTCATCCTTCTCTTATTGGCCATTTTAAAGTTTATGAGCCCAACCGAATCACAGAGAGTAGAGCTCCACTTCAAATATCAGACAGTGGAAGCTTATAGGTCTGCTTTTCTCTAGGCAGTGGTCAATATGACACCTTATAAATTCATGGATGGCAGGTATGAATTTGACAAACAAGATGCCATCTTGGCTGTTATCTTTCAACAGTTGATCATATGAAATCACTGAACAAATGAGCTAAATGTGTTGATTCACACAAACCTAGGCAGAAAAAAACACATTCATCGTCCCTTTTGTGACTTTTCATATGTGATTCATTTATAGGATTATCTATTTTCTGATTACATTTTTGTGAAATTTACAATTTAAACCAAATTTATACTAAAAATTATAACATGTCATATACAGAACATGTAAACTTTTCCTAAAGAACTATTTGCAGTATATAAAAGTGATTTTTGAAAAAGGAATATGGAAATACTAAATAGGCCATGAAAAAAATCTCTCTTAATATGAGAGGCAGGAAGACTTAGAGTGAACAGCAGACAACAGAGTCATCAGATGTGAGGAAAAATGACATTTATCACCCCATGGTTTTATGATACTGAATAGATTCTGGAGGCTTCTTCTCTCTCATTGACCTCATCCATTTATATATATGTAACATCATTGTATAAGGAACAGATTAAATAATTCATATAAAAATTTCAGTAGTTTTTGACATGTAATAATCACCTGATACAATTATATTTGATATAGTCTTGTTTTTTTCTCAGTTCTGTACCTATCTTCCTTGAGGAACAACAATAATCAGAATTTATGCATGAAAAAATCTATTTTCAAATAAAATTATATAAAATCATATGAAATTTATATAAAATTATATAAAAATATTTATATAATACTATATTAAAATAAATATATATTAAAATTATATATATATATTACTCATAATAATAAGTAAAAACTAAAAGCACAGAAACAACAAATGAAAGAAGTAGATAACAATATAATCTTTGTGATGAAATGCTATAATTTGGCTGCATGGATGAAAATGAAGGATGTGCTAAGCAAAACTAAGCCAAGCACTAAATGACAATACCACATGCTCTTATGTGTGTGTGTGGAAACAAAGATGATCTCCTCGAAGCAGACAGTAGAATAGTAGTTAACAGATTGGGCAGAGTAAAGGAAGATGGAGAAAAGGAAGTTGGTTAACAAGTACAAAAGTAGATAGAAAGAAAAATTCTAGTGTTCTATCATATGGTAAGGTGAGAATAGTTAATAGAAGCTCATGATATGTTTCAAAGAAGCCAGAAGAAAGAATCTATCTCTGAAATAAGAGATTAAAAAAAATTGAAACACTGGATAGGTTAATAAATCTAAATGGATCATTACACATTATATACTTATATGGGACTAGCTAACTGCCCATTGCAAACACATTTATTATAGGTCAATAAAACATGCAAAATGCAACACATAGTCTTAAGAGATTCATTAACCAAGTACCACTTCAGAGGTTTCTCAGGAAAGTGAACTCCATCATCATGAGGAATGAGGGAAGAAGGTTTAGTGAACAACTGAAACCCCAAGTTTCAGGATTAATAGTAAACATGAGTAAAACCTCTATAATTTTAACAATCATCATAAAAGTAGTTTTCATTGCTCCTTAAAAAGAACATTTACATGCTAAATGAATATGAATTCCACAGTCTTTAATGGAAATTATTTAGATTATGAGCACAACCTTAAAATAAAAGCATTTTAGAATGGCCAGGCCATTCTGAAATATGAATGTTAGATCTCTAAGATGCTATCCAAATTTGCCAAGTTACCTGCTATCAGAGAAGGAAGATTTAAGAAGTTGCTCAAATATTCTCTGTGAAGAATTATAAAAATCTATATATTAAAGAAAATATAAAAACTAAAACTTATTTTATTTTTATTAAATTTATATGGTAGATTTTGATCATATTCTCTCAGATTCTCCACCCTCCCTAAACACCCATCTTCATATTCCTTCTCTCTTACTTAAAAAAAAAAAAAAACAAGAAAATCAAAACAAAAAACCAAAGAAGCTAAAACCGTACCAAAGCCAATCAAAACAAAATGAAGTTTCTATATATTACACAAAATGCTCCAAAAACTATAAATGTTGAAAGGCACCTTTTAATGGCATTGATTTCATTAGGATGAACTTGTGGAAATCAGGATATTAATCATTATTACAGTCTCCATCATGTTTCTAAATTTCACCTTTTATTTTTTTTACTGGGATTGCATTTAAAATTTTAACAAGTCCAAGGCTAGGAATCTGAATTAATAAAGCCTTATAGTCTCAGAAGAAATTAACTTGGTTTCCCTTTGAGCTTTTTTGGCAATATGGATTAAAAGAAGACAATGTTCACTTTCATTCGAGATTCAAATTTCATGTGTATGTATTGACGATGTATATGAAAGGTAGAAAAAAACTAACATGATTAAGTTCTACTATATGACCAACCAGAAAATATACAATCAGCTAAATATATGCTGATATTTTCCTGTAATGTCTTGTCTTTGTATCAAAGCATGCTGATAACTGTATAACCATTTTAACATTCTGATTATTTTTTCATTTACTATTAAAAGCTACTGGCAGATTTCTAGTTATCAAGGGTATTTATTTTTCTCATGAGTCATTCTACTCAAAGGCTGGGATAAGTTTTGTTTGTCCTCCGTAATCTAGCATGAAAGATCATGTTCAATTTTACCTGAATTTATCAGCTGTATAAATTTATATTGATTGCTTTAGTCTTATCTGATGAATCATATCAACGTGGTGATAAAATTTTGACATGTTTTATTTGAAACTAATCTCAATATGCTAGTGAAGAAATGTCCATTTGCCATTAGTAGTTACTGTTTTCCAGTGTACATTGATAGTCCATGTTAAATCAATCACACAGTAACTGCCATGACTTCTAATATCACCTAACTTATTCCCTTGAAAGAAACTGAATGCTAATGGCTATCCCCAATTCATATGTTGAATTCTATACCTAAGAAATGATATTAGGAGGGTTTGGGATATCAAGGTCATCTGATGAAAACTGATACTCCTGGTTTTTGTACTGGCCATAACCTTATTAGTTGTTTGTTACTCTGAGAAGTTCCTAGCTGACACAAAGAAGGATCCAGGATTAGACAAATCAGGTCTCTCTTTCACTCTTTCTCTGTAGCACACATGTGTGTGCATGTGTAAAATTTCCCTCAAATCTCTCTCCTCATGTGGGAAACATCCTCTCAATTATATCAAATAACTCCAATCCTGTCATATGCCTTGCAGTGATAAACTAGAAAAAAAAAAAAAAGAAATGCCAAATCAGAGAGAAAAAAACAGAAAGACCCAAGAAAATTCACTGTTAATCAGTCTCCCCTCAAGACAGTTCAGAGAAAAAAGAATGTCCTTATCCTCCCCACCATCATTATCATCATCATCTCCAGAATCATTATCATCATCACTACTACTCTTTATCATGTTGACTGCCAACTCCTCCCCAGTCTTTCTTCCAGTAGAATTATCTGGAGACTGCCCAGTATACAGAAGTATTCTCTACACTGCTAACCTCTAATTTGAAAAACCATGAATCATTCCACAGCAAGGTATCATGAATAAAGACTGCCAACATTTGTAATTTAGAGGCTATTTACAGATACACAACTAAATACTAAGGGCTATACAGTTGGTTACCCCAAGCAGATAACTAACCAACTATTCAACAAAGCATGTTTGGGTGTTTGTTCTGAAGGGAGGGAGGTGCTGAATCATGTTAGTATATATGTTTGCTTTCATGAGAACAGATCACCACAGAATAGAAAGACCAATGGAGCATGACCAGGAAGTTACCTTCCTGGAATTTATTACAACCTGAAGCTAATGTCCCAAATTACTCTCTATTGTATGTAAAACTTAGGAAAAATTCAAAGGATCAAGGTATTGCACTAACATGTGTCTCTCAACAGTTAGGATGGACTTTCTTGGTTTCTATTGGTTTCCATTTGAAAATATAGACTCTCATAGAGTCAGGAAAAATATTTTATGTTCTTTATATGCTTGTGCTTTGACTTGATAAGAGACCCTGTCAGATATTATAATTGGTATGGTCTTTCTCTCTCTCTCTCTCTCTCTCTCTCTCTCTCTCTCTCTCTCTCTCTCTCTGTGTGTGTGTGTGTGTGTGTGTGTGTGCGTGTCTTTCTCCCTCTCTCTCTGCCTCTTTCTTTCTCTGTCTTGTTTCTTTCTGTTTCTGTCTCTGTCTCTGTCTCTGCCTCTGTTTCTCTCTCTCTTTCTTGCTCTCTCACTCTCTTTTTCTTTATTTCTTGGTTTTTTGTTTTCTTTGGTTTTGTTTTAGCTTTCAGACTTTGTGATTCTACTCCAAGGTTGTTAAATAGAACCCAGTTCTTCATAGAGCTAGAAAGAGCAATGCTCAAATTCATCTGGAATAACAAAAAACCCAGGATAGCTAAAACTATTCTCAAGAGTAAAAGAACTTCAGGGGGATTCAGTATCCCCTCATACTTTACTACAGAGCAATAGTGATAAAAACTGCATGGTATTGGTACAATGTCAGGCAAGTGGATCAATGGAATAGGATTGAAGAACCAGAAATGAACCCACACACCTATGGTCACTTGATCTTCGACAAAGGAGCTGAAAACATCCAGTGAAAAAAAGATAGTCTTTTCAACAAATGGTGCTGGTTCAACTGGAGGTCAGCATGCAGAAGAATGCGAATTGATCCATCCTTGTCTCCTTGTAGTAAGCTCAACTCCAAATGGATCAAGGACCTCCACATAAAACCTGACACACTAAAACTAATAGAAAAGAAACTGGGGAAGACCCTGAGGACATGGGCACAGGGGGAAAGTTCCTGAATAGAACACCAATAGCTTATGCTCTAAGATCAAGAATTGACAAAAGGGACCTCATAAAACTACAAAGTTTCTGTAAGGCAAAGGACACTGTCAAAAGGACAAAACGTCAACCAACAGATTGGGAAAGGATCTTCACCAACCCTAAATCTGACAGACGGCTCATATCTAATGTATACAAAGAACTCAAGAAGGTAGAACCCAGAGATCCAAATAACCCCATTAAAAAGTGGGATATTGAGCTAAACAAAGAATTTTCACATGAAGAACTTTGGAGTGCTGAGAAACACCTTAAGAAATGTTCCGCATCATTAATCATTAGGGAAATGCAAATCAAAACAACCCTGAGATTTCACCTCACACCAATCAGAATAGCTAAGGTCAAAAACTCAGGAAACAGCAGGTGCTGGCGGGGATGTGAAGAAAGAGGAACACTCCTCCACTGCTGGTGGGATTGTAAGATGGTGCAAGCACTTTGGAAATCAGTCTGGAGGTTCCTCAGAAAACTGGGCATGGCACTTCCAGAGGACCCTGCTATACCACTCCTGGGCATATACCCAGAGGATTCCCCAGCATGTAATAAGGACACATGTTCCACTATGTTCATAGCAGCCCTATTTGTAGTAGCCAGAAGCTGGAAAGAACCCAGGTGTCCCTCAACGGAGGAATGGATACAAAAACAATGGAGTACTATTCAGCCATAGAAACAATGAATTCATGAAATTCGTAGACAAATGGATGGAGCTGGAGAACATCATACTAAGTGAGGTAACCCAGTCTCAAAAGATCAATCATGTTATGCACTCACTAATAAGTGGATATTAACTGAGAAACTTGGAATGCCCAAGAAATAATCCACATATTAAATGATGTCCAACAAGAATGGAGGAGTGGCCCCTGGTTCTGGAAAGACTCAATGCAACAGTATAGGGGAATACCAGAACAGGGAAGTGGGAAGGAGTAGGTGGAGGAACAGGGGGAGGGAAGGGGGAAGGGGCTTATGGGACTTGCAGGGAGTGGAGACCCAGAAAAGGGGAAATCACTTGAAATGTAAATAAAGAATACATCAAATAAAAAACGTGAAAAAAAAAAAAGAAATAGATGGCATGCCTTCTGTGTGCAGCCCATCAGGAGAGAGTAATCTCCCAGTAGCGCATTCACTTCTGAGTGCAGAGGTTAAGATCTACACCTTCTCTCTAGAGGGGAACATCTAGGAGCACGCAGGGCATAAGGTCAGTGAAGCAGCTGGGACAGAAGTCTTCCTGCCTCCATTGGCACCAGCGAACCAGGATACTCCATAGCCTTCTATGTGCAGAAGAGAGTGATCTCCCAGCAGTGCTTTCACTTCTGAGCTCAGAGGAGTAAGGCTACAGGCTTACAGGCTCACAGGAAGAACAAACTCCAGCCAGAGTCAATAATACAAACTAGCACCAGAGATACTCAGATGGCAAAAGGCAAGCTTAAGAACCCTACCAACAGAAACCAAGACCACATGTCAATATCAGAACCCAGTTCTACCACCACAGCAAGTCCTGGATACCCCAACATGCCAGAAAAACAAGAGGTAGATTTAAAATCATATCTCATGATGCTGCTAAAGGGCTTCAAGAAAGACTTAAAATAACTCCCTTAAAGAAATACAGGAGAACATCAGTCAACAGGTAAAAGCCCTTAATGAGGAAACACAAAAACCCCTTAAAGAGATACAGGAGATCATGGGTCAACAGGAAGAAGCCCTTAAAGAAGAAACATAAAAATCCCTTAAAGAATTAGAGGAAAACACAAATGATCAAGTGAAGGAACTGAACAAAACCATCCAGGAGCTAAAAGTGGAAGTAGAAACAATAAAGAAAGCACAAAATGAGACATCTCTGTAGATAGAAAACCTTGGAAAGTATTCAGGAGTCATAGATATAAGCATCAACAACAGAATACAAGATATAGAAGCAAGAACCTTAGGTGCTGAAGATATCACAGAAAACAGTGACTCAACAGTCAAAGAATGCAAAATGCATAAAGCTGGTAACCCAAAATATTCGGGAACTCCAGGACATAAAGATAATAACAAACATAAGGATTATAGGTATAGACAAGAGCAAAGATTTCCAACTTAAAGGGCCAGAAAAAAGATTTCAACAAAATTTTAGAAGAAAACTTCCCTAACCTAGGGTAAGGGATGCTCATGAATATAGTACCTTCAGAATATAGTTCCTTCAGAACTCCAAACAGGCTGGACCAGAACAGAATGTCCTCCAGGCACATAATAATCAAAACACTAAATTTGCTAAACAAAGAAATAATATGAAAAGCAGTGACTCTAACCAAACAAGTGAAAGACCTGTATGACAGGAACTTCAAGTCTTTGAAGAAAGAAATTGAAGAAGACTTCAGAAGATGGAAAAATCTTCCTTGCTCTTGGATTGACAGGATTAATATAGTAAAAATGGCCATCTTGTCAAAAGCAATCTACTGATCAAAATCCCAACTCAATTCTTCATAGACTTAGAAAGAGCAAATCTCAAATTCATCTGGAATAACAAAAAGCCCAGGATAGCTAAAACTGTTCTCACCAGTAAAAGAACTTCTGGGGGAATCAGTAGCCCTGACCTCAAACAGTACTACAGAGCAATAGTGTTAAAAATTGCATGGTATTGGTACAGTGACAAGTAAGTAGATCAGTGGAATAGAATTGAAGATCCGGAAATGAACCCAGACACCTATGGTCACTTGATCTTTGACAAAGGAACTACAACCATCCAGTGGAAAAAAGATAGCCTCTTCAACAAATGGTGCTGGTTCAACTGGAGGTCAGCATGCAAAAGAATACAAATTCATCCATTCATATCTCCTTGTACTAAGCTCAAGTCCAAGTGGATCAAGAACCTCAACATAAGTCCAGACACAGCGAAACTAATAGAAAAGAAACTGGGGAAGACCCTTGAGGACATGGGCACAGGTATAAATTTCCTCAACAGAACACCAATAGCTTATGCTCTAAGATAAAAAAAAATTGACAAATGGGACCTCATAAAACTGCAAAGTTTCTGTAAGGCAAAGAACATTGTCAAAAGGACAAAACGGCAACCAACAAACTGGGAAAAGATCTTTAGCAACACTACATCCGACAGAGGGCTTATATCCAAGATATACAAAGAACTCAAGAAGGTAGACTCCAGAGAGCCAAATATCCCCCTTAAAAATGGGGTACAGAGCTAATCAAAGAATTTTCACCTGAGGAATAGTGAATGGCTGTGAAGCACCTAAAGAAATGTTCAACATCTTTAGTCATCAGGGAAATGTAAATCAAAACAACCCTGAGATTTCACCACACACCAGTTAGAATGCCTAAGATCAAAAAGTCAGGAGAAAACAAGTGCTGGTGAGGATGTGGAGAAAGAGGAATACTCCACCACTGCTGGTGGGGTTGCAAGCTGGTACTACCACTCTGGAAGTAAGTCTGACGGTTCCTCAGAAAACTGAGAATGATACTTCCAGAGGACCCCACTATACCATTCCTGGGCATATACTCAGAGTATTCCCCAGCATGTAATAAGGATACATGCTCCACTACATTCATAGTAGCCCTATTTATAATAGCCTGAAGCTGGAAAGAACCCTCAACGGAGCAATGGATACAGAAATTGTGGTATATATACATAATGGAGTACTATTCAGCCATTAGAAACAATGAATTCATGAAATTCTTAAGACAAATGGATGGAACTGGAGAATATCATCCGAAGTGAGGTAACACAGTCTCAAAAGAACACTCATGGTATGCACTCACTGATAAATGGATATTAGTCTAGAAGCTTGGAATACCCAAGACACAATGCACATATCAAATGGTGCCCAAGAAGAAGAAAGGAGTGCCCCTCCCCGCCATCCAGGAAAAGCTCAGTGCAGCAGTGCAGGGGAATACCAGAACAGGGAAATGGAAAGGGTTGGATTGGGGAACGGGGGAGGGAAGAGGGCTTATGGATCTTTTTGTGAGGGGGAATCCAGGAAAAGGAAAATCACTTGAAATGTAAATAAAGAATATATCGAATAAAAATAATAAAAACTAAAAAAAAAAAAAAAAAGAAAGAAAGAAAAGCAGTAAGGGAAAAAGGGCAAGTAACTTACATCAGATCTATCAGAATTACACAGACTTCTCACCAGAGATGATGAAAGCTAGAAGATCCTGGGCAGTCCTCATACAGACCTTAAGAGAACACAAATGCTAGACCAGGCTGCTATACCCAGCAAAACTCTCAATCATCATAGATGGAGAAACCAAGATATTCCATGATAAAACCAAATTTACTCAATATCTGTCCACAAATCCTGCTCTACAAAGGTTAATAGATGGAAAATGCCAACACAAGGTGGGAAACTACACCCTAGAAAAAGCAAGAAAGCATTCTTCTTCTTGCTTCAAGAAAGTAAACATCAAAAATAACAGGAAGCAACAATCACTATTCCTTAATATCTCTTAACAATACTGGACTCAACTCCCCAACAAAAAGACGGACTAACAGAACTATTTCTCATGTAAATCTTCAATTTTATCAGAAAATGCTTGTAATTTCCCTTTTAATTAATTTAGTAATTTTTATGCCTACCGTTTTATCTGCATTATTTTTCATGATAATCTTCAATTTTAATGTCTTTCTATATAACTCCTCTATTTTAACAGAAATGTTTTCAATGTAAATCTTTGATTTTATCACAAATGTTTCTAATTCCACCTTCAATTAATTTAGATTTTTTTTTCTCTAGACAGAGTTTCTCTGTGCAGCCCTGGCTTTCCTGGAACTCACTCTGTAGACCAGCCTGGCTTTGAACTCAGAAATCTGTCTGTGTCTGCCTCCCAAGTGCTGGGATTAAGGGTGTGTGCCACCACTGCCCGGCAGAAAGAGTTTTTTTTTTCTATTTTCTTTTTTTACATTCTGAATGATTTCCCCTTTCCCAGTTTCCCCCTCCCCATAAGTTCCATATGCCCTCTTTCCTCTGCCCATTCCTCAATGAACCCCTTTGCACTTCTCTGTCCTGGTAATCCTCTACATTGCTGCATCAAGCCTTTCCAGGACCAGGGCCCTCTCCTTCCTTCTTCTTGGGAATCATTTGATATGTGAATTGTGTCTTGGGTATTCCGAGCTTCTGGGCTAATATCCACTTATCAGTGGCTGCATTCCATGTATGTTCTTTTGTGAATGGGTAACCTCATTTAGGATGATATTTTCCAGTTCCAACTATTTGCCTAATAATTTCATGAAGTCATTGTTTTTAATTGCTCAGTAGTATTCTATTGTGTAAATATACCACATTTTCTGTATCCATTCCTCAATTGAGGAACATCTGGGTTCAGAAAGAGTTTTTATATCTACCATTTTATATGTAAAATTCTCCATGAAATAGTCAATTTAAAAGTGTTTGTCTATATATTTCTTGAATTTTGCCAGAAATATTTTCCATGTAAATCTTCAACTTTATCTAAAAATGTTTATAATTCCACCTTCAATCAACTTAGAATTATCTTTATGCCTATCATTTTATCTATATAATTTCCATGATAATCTTTAATTTTAACATGTTTTTCTATATATTTCTTCAACTTCATCAGAAATATTTTCCATGTAAATCTTCAAGTTTATCAGAAAATGTTTATAATTCAACTTTCAATCAACTTAGGAATATTTTTATGTCTGCCATTATTATATCTATATAAAATTTTCCATTATAATCTTCAATTATCACATGCTTTTCTACATTTTTCTAAAATTTTATCAGAAATATTTTCCATGTCAATCTTCAGTTCTATCATAGAAGATTTCTATTTCATATTTCAATTAGTTTAGCAATGTCCTTCATGTCTACCACTTTACTTTTTAATTTTTCATGAAAATTGTCAATTTTCACGTGTTTTTCTATGTATCTCTTTTGTTTTATCTGAAATATTTTCCATGTAAATCTGTAATTTTATCATAAAATGCCTGTACTTCCCTTGTCAACAACAACAACAACAACAAAAAGAAATAGATGGCAGATTTTTGATGTAACATTTTATACAAATTGTTCTGGGAGAGGAGAATTTGCTAAGCATTTTGGGGTCTCAATTTATTTTAAAGCTAGATGATATGCACATCTCCCACATTGGGCCAACTTTTGAACTAAAATTAAAAATATATACAATGTGTTTAAAATATCTCCTGAAAGATAGAAAATACCAACACCTGTCACCATGGCTTAGGAACAATTTCTGAGTTAAGGCAATAAAACTAGTCATATTGATCTAAACAATTAACTGCTAGGTCATGACACTAGGGTTCTGCTTTAATATACACTTCTAAATTAAACGTAGATAATAAAATTGACTCATCATGCTCAAAAACTTGTTCAATATTGATAAAACTCTAGTGTAAGTACTGTCAATTCTCTCTCAAGGACTGCTGTTTTATACTTTGGACAGATCTTAATTTGAAAGATCGAGGCTGCTTTACCTTTATTTTGCTTGAGATAGAGATTTATCTTTTGTTAGATTTATTGTCACATTTCCTCACTATCCTTTGGCAAGTCTGTATTTGCTAAGTACATGTAAAATCTACTCTGACATCTTTTTTAATCTACAGATAATCTTCTAGCTAGCCAACGCCATAATTGAGTTCAGGTGGCAACCTCAAGGAGCTTGGTCTTGACTCAGATGAAGATGAATGAAGAAGAATGACGGTGCTGTAGGCCAAAGACCCGTAGCCCCAGGAAGCGATGAGAAGTTAATGGGGGCAGTTGGGCACCATGATTACAAGGGAAGTGATTAAACTCATGAGTTAAATATTTCTGTGGTGTTGGCGAGGATGTGGAGAAAGAGGAACACTCCTCCACTGCTGGTGGGATTGCAAGATGGTGCAACCACTCTGGAAATCAGTCTGGCTGTTCCTCAGAAAACTGGGAATGTCACTTCCTGAGGACCCTGTTATACCACTACTGGGCATATATCCAGAGGATTCTTCAGCATGCAATAAGGACACATGCTCCACTATGTTCATAGCAGCCCTATTTGTAGTAGCCAGAAGCTGGAAAGAACCTAGATGTCCTTCAACAGAGGAATGGATACAAAAAATGTGGTATATTTACACAATGGAGTACTATTCAGCCATTAGAAACAATGAATTCATGAAATTCTTAGACAAATGGATGGAGCTGGAGAACATCATACTAAGTGAGGTAACCCAGTCTCAAAAGATTAATCATGGTATGTACTCACTGATATGTGGATATTAGCCTAGAAACTTTGAACATCCAGGACATAATCCACAAATTAAATGATGTCCAAAAAGAATGGAGGCATGGTCCCTGGTTCTGGAAAGACTCAGTGCAAGAGTATAGGGGAATTCCAGAACAGGGAAATGGGAAGGGGTAGATGGAAGAATAGGGGGACAGAAGAGGGCTTATGGGACTTACGGGGAGTGGGGACCCAGAAAAGGGGAAATCATTTGCAATGTAAATAAAAAAATAAAATAAAAAAATAATTCTGTGGACACAAATCTATCATTTTCCATACCTTTAATATCCCCATAATCTGAGGATCCACCATGTAGAACCAGAACCGAACAGTACACATTCCAAGGCTTGCTGGGAAGAAGTGTGAGGTAATGATTCTTGCAGTAGATCCTTCTCTGGAGAGAGAAGTGTTGACATACAAGAAATGCCGACCACTACCTAGAAAAGATTGAAGTTTCAGGTTTTAGCGAGAAAATATATTTAATACAGAATGTGTTAAACTAAGCACAAATATCATTATCATCTCAAACACTTTCCTCTCCAGGACTCCCACTTAAATAGACTTTATCTCTTCCAAGTCATCTCAAAAAAGCAGTTAATTCTGTGCAGAAAGGTAGTACTACAGTCATGTGATAGGCAGAGTTTATTTTATACAGGACTCAACCCTGTGTGTATTCTGAAGATGTACTACTATAGTTCAATCTTTCAAGCCATAGCATTCTGTATTTCATGAATAGTGGACAGCTACCAAGTGGGCATTAGGATCTGATTGATATGAGACATAATTTTGGTTATTCCTTCTTCTACACTTGCCAGAATATTAAGGTGTAGCCACATTTGGAGCAGAATGTGATTCTGCAAATTATTACATACTTTGTTGATTCATGTGTGTGTATGTGTGTGTGTGTGTGTGCTTGTTTGTGCTTATGCATGTGTAGTTGTGTAGCAGGGAAGCGATTGCCTGTGAAGGCATATGTGAAAGATAAAAGTTGATAATACACGTATTCTTCCATCACTTTAAACCTTCCATTTTACCAAATGATCTCTCACTAAACCTGGAGTTTCTTCACTGTTCATCTATCTGCTCAGCAAGCATCAGGGATCCTTATGTCTTCATGAACCCTAGGTTACAAATATTTACTACTGAGCCTGATTTTTAAGTGGGTGCTGGGAATATGAACTCACTTCCTTGTGTTTCCTATGATGACTTCACTCAATGAGTCCCCAGCCACATTAGATGTTTTTCTACTGAGCTATAAATAATATCCGTGCTCCAGAGGTGCATTTGTTTATCAAAGGTCTCTCTCTGTATTCAAGATAATTGAATTTGTTTTCTGTTTGACATCATTGCCAAAACTTATCAATCTATTCATCTCTTCTGTGTTTTCATCTGGGGTAGCAGATAAGTTGCTTGTATAGTTCCAAACAAATCTAATACATTGTTTTATTTTTAATACGGTTTTGCTTGTTTCTTATCATTAGCCAAAAATCAGCAGTAATGGTCTCCCCTTCACTTCTGACTGCAAGATTTCCTGCTTTCTTTAGTTGTTCCAAGTAACTTGGTGAGAGTGTTTTCTATTTTATTTATTCTTTCAAATACTATGTTTTAGGTTTAATTAATTTTTTGTTATTCATTTTATTCATTTACATTTCAAATGATATCTCCCTTCCCTTTTGGTCCTCTGCAAACCTTTCTTCATCCCATGATCCCTTCCCTATGCTCTATGAGGGTGCTCCTCTACCCACTCACACACTCCTGCCTCACTACTCTAGTATCCCCATACACTGGGGCATCACACCTATGCAGGACCAAGGGTCTCCCCTCCCACTGATGCCAGATAAGGCTATCCTCTGCAATATACATAGCTGGAGCCATGGATTCCTCCACATAAACTCTTTGGTAGGTGGATTAGTCCCTGGGAGCTCTCGGTGATCCAGTTAGTTGATATTGTTCTTCCTATGGGGTTGCAATCCCCTTCAGCTCCTTCAGACCTTCCCTTAGCTCTTCCATTGTGGTCCACCAGCTCAGCTACATGGTTGGCTATGAGTAGTTTTATTTATTTATTACATATATTTCACTAATATCTACTCACATACAACACTTCCATTTTCTTATCCTTTTGGTTTTAAACAGCTTTTAATTTATGTTAGATTAGTCTTGGTGCACATGTTCAAACTATCTTATAACCAACGTAGTCAACAAAATACACATATTTGATTCTCTGTTCTCTCTTTAATTAAAATATGTCAATATGTTAATTTAACTTCCTGGACTCATGAGCTATGTAGAAGCGGTTCATGAATCTATATATAGTTAGGAGTTTTGTATACATATTCCTGTTACATTATAGAAAACCATGTGGAAAATTGGGAAAGAATTAAAAGCCTTAACAGTTTTAATCACTGAAAGAAATGGGGTTCTTCTTGTTAGGCAAACACATAAAGAGAGCAGAGAATATGTTTGATATAATGTCCAATACCCATTCTCCAAATGAAAGACTGTAGATGGCATCTTATGTATGAATCCCATTTCTTTAGATTGTTAAGTTTCATGGCCAATGACATAAATTTTCTTTGTTACTCGATACTATTGGCACCCTTATCCCCTTAGATGCAGTCCTCTGTAGATGATATCAGGTCCAGGTGGTTGGCTGGTCTAGTCTGGTCATCCATACACTTTCTGATACTCTGCCTAGTGGATCTTTCCATTGCTAAGCAAGTTTGATTTTCTAGCTTTAATAATAGAGTCATTAATTTCTCCTTAAATTTTTATCAGGATTTACTTGAAAAACTATGATTTTCTGGTATTAAATTCTTACATGCTGGATATTATTTTTGTTTAGAGGAATGACCTATTTATTATCATCTATGTTCCTTCTTATCTTTAATAATATTCCTTGCTACAGTCTTTCTTAAATGTCATATTCTTTTGATGTGTCCTTCCCTTATTTTTTATTTTTCTGTCTTTATATTAAATATAGATCCTAAAAGATGGTGTTTTCATCTTATTCCACACATCAGGATGCATTTTAATTATCAACTTTTTGCTATTAATCTTTATGGTTATAGCTGAACTACTGACAGAACTGGTTTAACAACTGTAATAACTTTCTTTTACCATTTCTGTACTCATTAATTTTTGGGTCTTTTTTTTAAACTTTTCATCCACCTTCTCTATTCTGAAGCTAACTAATAATTTTATATAATTAAAATTTTCATCTTCTATGTATACTAGTTGCATACTTTAGAACAGCATCTGTTCTAGTGGTGGACCTTGTACTTGAAAATTGCCTTACAACTAACTCAAGCACTCCTTCAAATATGTGCATACCACTTCATGGGTCACAGAAGTGAGTATTTTCCAATAGCACCCTCCAGTGCACATCAACCCAACGTTTTCACATTGTTGAATATTTCTCTTCCCTATATCAGTAGTTTTAATGAAATAGTGTTTATGGATGCTTCCATAACTATATTCCCCTTCCCTTGAGAAAGCTGAGAGCACACTTATTTCTTCTCTGTAAAAACCTGATCAGGATTTCAGATGTTTCTCTACTGTCTTCTCTGAGTTTCATCTCCTGAAGGTTTCTATATTGAACCTGAGAAGTCATGGCTTAGATATCCTACTCAGTACCCAAGGTTTTCTCTTCTAGCTTTTGTGACCCTGTGCTCATCTGCTTGCTTCTCACAGAAGCAGTGGCAGTTCCTGTGATCTTGGCTGTCTCATAGATCCATAAAAAGATAATGCTTTTCGGCTACATAGCCTGTTTATTGTTAAAAGAATGAGCAGATTTCGTTAAATCTCCTGACATGCTGGGTAAGAGACAGAAATAACTTACATCTATACTTAAATGTTCCTTACTGAAAACTTCCTTTTTCACTTAGTAGACTTTATGAAGGCTTACTTGAAAAATTCATAACGAAAAATATCTAGCAAGACTGGGTTGAATACACCTGTTATTTTGGCCTTGAGAGATTGAAGCAGAAGGATTATAACAATTTTGAGTCTGCACTGTCTCCAAAACCCAAATGCATAAAATTTGGGAGGTCACAGGACAAAATAGAAAGACAGGAACCAAAAAAAGACAGGAACCAAAAGACAAGTAGAGGAAACATGGTTAACAGGATTTAGAAAGAAATTGGAGAGACTGGGCCAAGGGTGAGGGTAACCAGAATGCATTATATCCAAGTGTGAAATTATCAGGTAATGAATTTAGCAAAAATAATGAATGGCCACCATCAACAAATAAAAAATAAAATTATAAATCTACCATCTAAAACAAAGCAAAACAAAAAAGGGAAACAAAACAAAAAAGGAAGACGAAATATCTAAATGATCCAACCCAAGAATTATCATCATAAAGTTTTCTCAATTTAATAAGTTGAGATTGAAATAACATGGAAGTTGACTTCCTTCCCAAAGCCCCCAAAGGGGTTGGCTGTGTTCATGGTTTAGGAAAAATAGGTAGAGTAATTTGTTTGAGTCACAAGAAAATACTTATAGAGTTTTTGTTTTGTTTAAAGATATGTTCTTTCATCTCTTGGAAACAGAAGTTTTATGTGTTTCACACAGCCACTATATACTAGGACTCTCCCTGCCTAGGGTCTACAAAAAGACAATGGCTTGCTGTTTGGAAATATACTTTAATTCCATGCTATCTTAAATCAAGTAGGAACGTGTACTCTGTCTTTCTATCATCTTGACTTTTACATACATGGGGATGTTCAGTGCATATTAAACACATAAATATACTGGTCTTAACCTGGATGTGAAGAAATAACTAGTTAATATAATTGGATAATGCAATTCTAGATTTTATTATTTAGATCCTAATTATTATAACATGCAAAAAGCAAATGAGTATATTTCAATATCAAGCTTTTTCTATGCTATCTTCTAACTTGACATTGAAAGTCAAATATTTAGAGGCCTAGGAAAAGCAGCAATTGCATTCACTAATGCAAATGTAATCAAGTTTATAGATAGGAATTGAATACTGATTGAAAATGTCACATTTCAGCATATTTATTCTGCTCCCTATATATAGAAGAATCTAGGTGTGGGTCTATCCAGGGGACATAGACAACTTCCTGGCAGCTATATTTCCAAAAAGGATTCTCCCCTCTCAGCAGGTGCCAACTACCAATGTGCTTTGGAAACTACTAAATCCCTCTTGCATTCATGCTAAAATTCTGATTGGCTTTTCTAGTCTTCTTATGCAGGTAACCACAGCTGTGGTGAGCTGTTGCATAAAGCAGCCATGTTAAGTTCAGATGTCAGCATTTCACCATTCTCACCCAGAACCATCTAGTCCTTACAGTCTTCCAGAACCATTCCACAAAATGTTCTAAATTATGGGCAAGGTAAGGTTGATACAGATGACCCACCCACAACATAACACTGAGTCACATGTGCTCCACACTTGACTACTTATGAGTCTTGGTATTAACCACTACCCATTGCAAAAAGGAGCATCTCTGACCAAGGTCGAGAGAACAAATCTATGGGTATACACAAATATTTAGCATGAAGTTTGGCAGCATGATCATTTAGCAACCCCACAATAGACATGGGCTTTTGACTAGATTAATAGTACCAGGCGTGGACTCTTCTCTCAAAAGCAGGCCTCATATCTGATCAGAAAGTAATTGGTTATATTTCCATAACCTTGTCATTCCATTATTACACCCATGGTCACCTTCTTCCAAACAGGTAATTATTATACCATGCAGGGAGCATGAGTAAGACTATTTATGTCTCTTATCTCTCATCCATCTAAATGAGCCTCTTCTAGCATTATATAAGCTGGTCAGCAGGGAGAGAGTTCCTGGTGAATTTGACATTGACTACTCTATGCCTATAAAGCACCAAAAAAATCAGTGCCTTCAGTAATAGAGTCATCCAACATACATGCACACGTAAAAATACACACACACACACACACACACACACACACACACACACACAGCAAGAGGCAATAGAAGAACACCAAGACCTGCAAATAGAGGGTGATGGGGATACTAACATTGATGCTTTAGGTGAGTATTTTTGAATTAGGAAGACAAGAGTGTAAGGGGAGGGGTTTTGCCACAACTCAGGAAAAGCACTGTTTTGTGAGATTCAGTAAAAACGTTGCAACCAATTCCAATTAGGAATCAGCATTCTTTGGGCTGAGGTTTCCAAGTATGATCTGAACAATTGGTTCTATTTACATGCTCAGTGTGGGTTTTACAAAGTCCTACAGGAAAACACAGATATTACAAATTTGATTATAGGTTGAAGCACTGATACATGTCTGTGTAGATGAACCCAGTTTAAAATGAGACAGCAGCTCAGCCTACAGATTCTGAAGTTGCTACTGTAAACAGGTTCGTTGACAAACTGTTATTTTAAGGCTTGGTCACATACTAATTTGACCAAGACAACTTGTTACATTGCTACTTTGTTCTCAAAAATAAAAGGGAGAAAGTTGCTCAGACTCTTGAAATTATTAATATGTGTTTTCCATAAAATGTACCACATTGCAAAATGATAATGGCTTACTGTAAACATGCTTTCACAAATAGAGCCATCTTTTATCTACCAAGCTCAGGCTACCCTTATTGGCAAATATTTCATATAGACACACTAAACAGTTAACTTGGAGGGAAAAAAAGCACTTACGTCTCTACTGCCGGGACATATTAAGAATTTAATGGGAAATCATTAAGCCAGTTCATTTCCATTACTTACATGGATCTGTGTGGAATGATCAATAGCATCCAGGGGAATGTAGTTTCAGAAGCAAAATTCTTTGATTATTTGATGTGGAGCTGTCCTGCAGCTTCAATCTGTCATCTTAAGATCTTACTGCTCATAAATCAGATCTCAAGATGTTCCACTGATCTTATAAAGTCTGTCATAGTTCAATTAAGTGTGACTTGGGCGCAATATCCTGAGACATGCTTTTCAATAAGTATTTCTAAATTTTAGTTCTCATTCTTCCTAAGTATTTTCTCCATACTTTCAGTTCAGTACTTCACTTCTCCTTTAAAATTTCAAACTTCTGAGATTATACATGTAAAGATTCTTACATTTGTTTTTTGTTGTTTTTGTTGTTGTTGTTGTTGTTGTTTCAAGACAGGGTTTCTCTGTGTAGCCCTGGCTGTGCTGGAACTCACTCTGTAGACCAGGCTGGCCTCGAACTCAGAAATCCACCTGCCACTGCCTCTTAAGTGCTGGGATTAAAGGTGTGCACCACCACCGCCCGGCTAATATTCTTACATTTGACAACTAATTAACTACCATCAAAATTAGGGACAGTTTTCCTGGTAATACTTAACTCTAATCTTAGCAATTATTTAAGCCATTGAAGAGTTTAGAAAATTGATGACCACTTAATGTGCAGAGGAAGCAATATTATATATATATATATATATATATATATATATATATATGTATTATATATAGATGTGTGTGTGTGTGTGTCTGTGTGTGTGTGTCTGTGTGTGTGTGTGTGTGTGTGTATATGTTTAACATTTCATGGCCAATCATGTATGAGCAAAACATAAAAATCCTAAATATCTTTTAGATATGAGAAAGGCCTATTATATATTTTAAAATATGTCATTGAATTTTTGTATTAAGTTATAATAATTTGACATTTCTTTTTTAAAATGATAGTTAATACTCATAAAGGAATCTCTATTTCATAAAAAATTATGCTCATTTATTCCCTGATCAAATCATATGAGACAATTTTCCACATTACATGATCTGAATTCACTCTTTAAATTGGAGACAACTCTCATTTTCTTTTTTCTTATAAAACTGGCTAATGGTTTTTATTTTATTTTTATTTTTTAATTTTTATTTTTATTAGATATTTTCTTTATTTACACTTCAAGTGTTATCTTCTTTCCTGGTTTCAACTCCAAAAAATTCCCTATCCCATCCGTCCTCTCCCTGATTCTATGAGGGTGTTCCCCTACCTACCCACCCAATCCTACTTCTCTGGCCTGAATTTTTCCTACACTGGAGCATCTAATCTCCTCTCATTGATGTCTGACAAGGCCATCCTCTGCTACATATGCAGCTGGAGTCATGGGTCTCTCTCCATGTGTACTCTTTGGTTGATAGTTTAGAGCCTGGGAGCTCAGGAGGGTCTGATTGGTTGATATTTTTGTTCTTTCTATGAGGTTGCAAACCTCTTCAGCTCCTCAGTTATACCTTTCTATAACTCTTCCATTGGGGACAGCATGCTCAGTCCAATGCTTGGCTGGGAGCATCTGCCTCTGTATTTGACAGGCTCTGGCATAGCTTCTTAGGGGAGAGTTGTATCCTGCTCCTATCAACAAGCACTTCTTAGCATCCACAATGGTGGATTTGGTAACTCTATATAGTATGGATCCCCAGGTGGAGCAGTGTCTAAGTGGCCTTTCATTCAGTCTCTGCTCCATACTTTGTATCTCTTCCCATGGGGATTTTGTTCACCCTTTGAAGAAGGACCGAAGTATCCACACTTTGATTTTTCTTCTTCTTGAGCTTCATGTGGTCTATGAATTGCATCTTGGGTATTCCCGGCTTTTCGGCTAATATCCACTAATCAATGAGTACATACCATTTGTGTTCTTCTGTGACAGAGATACCTCACTCAGTATGATATCTTCTAGTTCCATCATTTACCTAAGAATTTCATGAAGTTCTTGTTTTTAATAGTTGAGTAGTAATCCATTATGAAAATGAACCACATTTTCTGTATCCATTCCTCTGTTGAAGGACATCTATGTTTTTTCCAGCTTCTGGCTATTATAAATAAGGCTTCTATGAATGTAGTGGAGCATGTGTCATTATTATATGATGGATCATCTTCTGGATATATTCCCAGGAGTGGTATAGCTGGGTCCTCAGGTAGTATTATGTCCGATTTTCTGAAGAACCACCAGACTAATTTCAAGAGTGGTTGTAGCAGCTTGCAATTCCACCAACAATGGAGGATGTTTCTCCACATCATCACCAGAATCTGCTGTCAACTGAGTTTTTTATCTTAGCCATTCTCACTGGTATGAGATAGAATCCCATGGCTGTTTTGATTTGCATTTCCCTGATGACTAAGGATGTTGAACTCTTCATTAGGTGCTTCTCGGCCATTCACTATTCCTCAGTTGAGAACCCTTTGTTTAGCTCTGTATTCCATTTTTAATACAGTTATTTGGTTCTCTGGATTCTTATTTCTTGAGTTCTTGGTATATATTGGATATTAACCCTCTATGGAATGTTGGGTTGGTAAAGATATTTTCCTAATCTATTGGTTGCCATTTTGTACTATTGGTAGTATACTTTGCCTTATAGAAACTTTGCAATTTTTTGAGTTCCCATTTGTCAATTTATGATCTTAGGGCATAAGCCATTGGTGTTCTGCTCAGGAACTTTTCCCATGTGCCCATGTGTTCAAGACTTTACCCCACTTTCTCCCACTTTCTCTTCAGCGTATCTGGTTTTATGTGGAGGTCCTTGATTCATTTGAACTTGAGCTTTGTACAGGAAGATAAGAATGGATTGATTTACATTATTCTATGTGCTGACTGCCAGTTGAACCAGTACAATTTTTTGAAAATGCTGTCTTTTATCCACTGGATGGTTTTTGGATTTTTTTTTTGAGACAGGGTTTCTCTGTGTAGCCCTGGCTGTCGTAGAACTCACTCTGTAGACCAGGCTGGCCTCGAACTCAGAAATCCGCCTGCCTCTGCCTCCCAAGTGCTGGGATTACAGGCGTGTGCCACCACCGCCCGGCTCACTGGATGGTTTTTATCTCCTTTGTCAAAGATCAAGTGACCATAGGTGTGTGGGTCCATTTCTGGGTCTTTAATTCTGTTCCATTGATCTACCTGCCTGTCTCTACCAATACCATGCAGTTTTTATCATAATTCCTCTATAATACAGCTGGAGTTCAGGGTTGGTGATACCCCCAGAAGTTCTTTTATTGTTGAGAATAGTTTTTACTATCCTTTTTTGTTTTCTAGATGAATTTGCAAATTGTTCCTTCTAACTCTATGAAGAATTGAGTTGGAATTTTAATGCGGATTGCATTGACTCTGTAGATTGCTTTTGGAAATATGGATAGTACTTAATATACCTCTCCTTCAAAACATAATTCTTCCTGCTTAGAGAATAAGATTATATCTCTATATTCTGTATAATTTCTATCTGTCCCACACTCTGAAGAAGAAGAATACATAGTGACTATCAGTTGAAATGTCCTCAATCTCTTTTTGTACTTCCATTCTCCTCCTGGATTTCTGGACTTGTGGCCACTTGATTCTGCAATATTTAAAGAACATATTTGGAATACATTTGGAGCACAAAAGTTTCATCAAAATCACCAAAATAGAAGTCTTAAACAAAGAATCTTGGATGTGACATTTGGTATAGAAGAAAAAAGTGACTGTTATTATTTGATTGCCAGTTGTTTCTGGGTATCACATTAAATAAATCATGGTATGTCCTGATTTCTCATTTTTTTCCAAAGGTGTAGGTTTATTACTAAATTAATTTTTCTAAGAATGATTATTGATATACCAAACTCTTCTCAACAGAATGTTTCTTTTTAATGCTACAAACTGGTACCATATTTGGTCCTATAAAATTTCCATTATGGCATGTTTTAACCAGCCTTGGAAAAAGGATTCCTGTAGTGGCATGAAATCAAAGGTAGATTCATCTCATTTCTAAATTTACTGATTTATTAAGGATATCCCAGTCACATGGTGATGATAAGCAGATGGTGTTGACTGGCTCTTGCAACAAATATAAGTAGAAGCAGGATTCTGAGTTCCTAATCCTCATATGGAAGCACTGAAATAGCAATTTATGTGCCTTTATTTGTCAACGTGTCTTGGGAAGGATGTATTAGCCGGATAGTATTTCTATAACTTGATCCCAATTTCCCAACTTGAGATTATAAAGAACACTATGCTGTATTCATGGAGGAATTCAAGGAGGAAACACTAGCATTATAAATTGAAATCCATTTCTTTATGTAAATAATAACTAGAAACTTGTAGAAAAAGAGCTGAACTTCATTTAGATTTCAGATAGATTGCCCCTGAAAAAGTATGGACAACAAGTGGGAATAGCAACAGTATTCTCTTTTCATCTGAACACAATGCCAGGTTCTTATACTGACTATGGAGTCAGCACACACTTTGAGGAGGTTTGATCACTTATCTATTAGCAGTAAAGTGACAGATTGGATTTAAATCACTTTACCATTCACTGGGTGTTTGGTTCTGAATAGTCCTATCTAAATTCTCTAAGTCTCAGAGGCAATAAGAGATAATTACCATAGGTACTTTTCTCTCATGAGGTTGTGGGGAAAAATTAAATGATATACTAAAGGCAAAGTGCTTAGAACACAGTCACAAATTAGTGCTGTACTCCTGGGAAATTTAGAGAAGAGATACAAACTAATTCTAGAATTGGGAATGAGTTCATAAACCAGGCATTACTGATTAGCTAGCTACTATGAACATGCGGTATCTCCCACTTTTAACAGAGATAGTGCTAAGAACTAGTAAGCAATGTCTGAGGCATACAGCATAGAATCCTTCAATTAAGGTAGAACTAGATTATAGTTACTGGGCCATACAAACTAGGTATAATTAGATCTAAAGTCACCATATTTGGTTTTGTGTGTGTGTGTGTTGTGTATGTGTATATGTGTGTGTGTGTGTGTGTGTGTGTGTGTGTGTGTGTATGTGTGTGCATGCTTGTGTATTTATGTAGGGATTCCTATGCCACAGAATGCATATGATTATTAGAGGCATATTTTAGGAGTCAATTCATCTGTTCTCCTATGGGAGGTATGGACTGAACTCAGATTGTCATGCTCAGTAGCAAGCACTTTTGTGTGCTGAGCCATCATGCTAACTCAGTAATTCTTGTTATGGTTTAAGTCATGATAAAAACACTTAGTACTCAATAAATAGACTGTTTTTTCTTACATATGTTATTATAACATCCTTAGTCTTTTTACAAATTTTTACACATTTCAATCAAATAAAAGAAAATCAGAGAGCAGGAAAATAAGGAAGTGCAAAAAGGAGAAAATGAAGAAACATACTGTAGTGTTTTAATATAGATAATCCATATGTATTAGATATGTATATTAACTATTTAATATACATAATCTATATAATACATAAATATAAATATATCTATTTAATATAGATAGATAATCCATATGTATACAGATGATGTATATAAATCCAATCATTTATGTACTGACTGGTTTTGTGTGTCAACTTGACACAGGCTAGTGTTATCACAGAGAAAGGAGCTTCAGTTTGAGAAGTGCCTCTGTGAGATACAGCTATGGGGCATTTTCTCAGTTGGTAATCAAGGGAGGAGGACCCATTGTGGGTGGTGCCATCCCTAGACTAGTAGTCTTAGGATAAGAGAGCAAACTGAGCAAGCAAGGAAGAGCAAGAAAGAAACATCCTTCCATGGCCTCTGCATCAGCTCCTTAATCCTGACCTGCTTGAGTTCCAGTCCTGACTTTCTTTGGAGATCAACAACAATGGGGAAAATGTAAGCTGAATAAATCCTTTCTTCTCCAACTTGCATCTTGGTCATGATGTTTTGTCCAGGAATAGAAACTCCGACTAAGACAAATTAGTACCAGGAGTGGGGTATTCTTGTGACAACTTGACCATGTTTGGGGGAAGACTGTGAAAGGACTTTGGAACTTTGAGCTATAAGAATCATTAGGATGGTAAGAGTGCTGTGGAATGTTGTATAGGAGCTTGGAAGATAATATTGAGAACAATGCAGAAGATGGAGGTCTGGCTTATGAAATTTCAGAGGGAAGATTAAAGACTGTTACTAGAGCAGTTACTATTGTAATTGTGAAGATTCTGTGGTTTTGGTTAGCTGGGGCTGAATGGTCAGCTGTGATTAACAGATACCAGAACTTCTAAAGTGAAAACTTTGCATTACTGGGACCATTGATGCTGGTTAGCTGGAGCTAGGAAATTAGCAGTGATTAAGAAGAGTCCAGCATTATTGAGGTGAAATCTTTTTGGAAGAGTTTTCTGAGAACACAGAGGTTGTGTCCCAAAGATAGCTGTGGCTGGACTTAGTAATGTGTAAGTGGTAATGGTTTGATGGCATGAAGGGGTCATGAAGAACAGCTGAGGCTTGGCTCTGTGAGAAGCATAAGAAGGGCATTGGTGAAGGTGCAATCTCAGGACTGAGGGGGTCATGCAAAGGAGTTGAGGCTTGGCACCATGAAGAGAGCCTATGAGAGGCTATTGGTGAAGCCTAGTTAAAGTGGAAGACATCAGCGTTTTGGAAATGCCAGTAACATGAGATGACCACCAAGAACAGTAGCTGCAGTGGAGTGCAGGCAGCTGGAACCTAGAAGACAAGGTATGTGCTACAAAAGGAAGAATGACCCAAGACCTTGGAGGGGCCTAGAAGATCATGATAGGATCCCAGACATTGGACAGCTGGAGTTTTATTTTGCTTATGATTGTGACTGTGCCCTGATATTTTTCTCTTGAAGTATGAAGGTTTTTTAATGGAGCCCACAGATAAGAGACCATGAATTTTTAAAAGACTTTGAATTTTAAAAGATATTTGATATTTTAAAGGGATTGAACTTTTAATATGTAAAGACTGTGGGACTTTTAAAGTTATTTAGATCTTGGGGTTGAATAAGGAAAGGGTTGAGGCTTAATAGTGATGTGTTTGTATGTCAAGTTGACAAGGGTCATTTGTACTGGCTGGTTTTGTGTGTCAACTTGACACAGGCTCCAGTTATCACAGAGAAAGGAGCTTCATCTGGGGAATTGCCTCCATGAGATCCAGCTGTGGGGCATTTTCTCAATTAGTGATCAAGGTAGGAGGGACCATTGGGAGTGGTACCATTCCTGGGTTGGTAGTCTTGATTTCTATAAGAGAGCAAGCTGAGAAAGCTAGGGGAAGCAAGTCAGTAAAAAACATCCCTCCATGGCCTCTGCATCAGCTCCTGATTCATGACCTACTTGAGTTCCAGTCCTGACTTTCTTTGGTGATCAACAGCAAAGTGGAAAGTATAAGCTGAATAAACCCTGGCCTCCCCAACTTGCATCTTGGTCATGATGTTTTGTCCAGGAATAGAGACCCTGACTAAGACAATATATAATTAAATATACTGTATACAAATATTGACAATGAGAGGAAATGAAATATCATTTCGACTAACTGCAAACAGAGTTTCCCTAGAATAGTTTAAAGATAGGAGTAAAAATTACATAGAATTAATAAATCTCTTAAAATTATTTGAGATATATTCACATCGAGTCAAAATGTGATTTCTCATGCTCTTTGACAAACTATGGAAAAGTGTTATCTAATCTAATAAAAGAAAACTTTCAACAACGACCAAAACAGCACATGATGGGCTGGTCAAGCAGTCACAGGTAAGAGATTCATGTAGAGTGATTTACACTACAGTCTAGCCCAATTACATAAGAAGGTAAAGTCCTGTCAGTGTAAGAGGGTTCAGAATATTACTATTAGTGAAACAACTAAAATTTCAGTAAGGAAACTTCATTCTGCCAAGGTTTATTCCATATTTGTACTCAAAAACTGCACATCACTTATCTATGAGTATTGAAAAATGCATTAGGCATTATTGCCTAATTAGGCCATAGGCATATGACCGTCTTCCTTTAGCAGAATGGTAGCATCCACTATAACCCTGGCCTATCTAGTCTTAGGTTCTTGGCCTCCCAGGCTACTTTGAATCTGGTTCCCATCTCATGGAATGGACCTTAAATCAAACTGGGTATTGTTTGGTTATTCCCATAAGCTTTGTGACACTTTTATTGTATCAGCATACCTTGTAGTTAGATTACAATTGTAGATCAAAGCATTTGTAGCTGGCTTGGTGTTTAACTTTCTCCTTGATTGTGCACACAGTATCTTTCAGTACCATAAATACTAGTACACAAGGAGGATGTCTCCAGGTAAGAAACAGTTCAACTTTTCTGTGTTCAATGAGTTGTGGGCATCTAACTTTTAGGTCAGGGCTCACCCTCAGTTTGTGGAGAGGCACCAACAACTTTGACAACAGGCTGGGCTGTTTGGAGGTTCCCCTGGAACCCTTTTGACAAATAACTCAATTTAAATGCGAATGGTTTCCAGCACTGGAAGATTCACTTGGTGATGGGAGATTTTTAGTTGGGGCTCGGTATCACTCGTTATTTGGTAACTTCATTTAGATAATCTTCATATATGAACATGTTACTGGAAGTGCCTGCTGTATTATGCTTACACACAATTCATCAAATGCCCTTTAGATTTACTGTTCCTCTCTATTCTGCCTCACACACCCTTCTCTTCCCACCTGCTTGTTTGGTCTTCCCATTCTACTCCCCCTCCCATCTATCCATAGCTACTATTTTAATCTCTCTTTATGGAAAGATTTATCTGTCACCCTAGTCCCTTACTCTCTACATAATCTCTGTGGTTATCTGAATGGTGCTTTCCTTATTAATGATTTAAGAGCTAATATCTACAAATAAGTGAATAAATATCATATTAGTCTATCTTGATCCGTGTTACCACACTCAAGATAATTTTTTTCTAGTTTCAACCATTTACCTGAAAATTTCATTTTTTAACAGCTGGGTAATATTTCATTGTACAAATTACCACATTTTCTTTATCAATTCATCTAATGGTAGACATATAGGTTGTTTCAAATTTCTGGCCATTATGAACAGAGCAACAATGAACATGATTAGTAAGTGTCTCGCTAATAGGATGAAGCATCTTTTGACTATAGGTCCAAGAGTAATATAGCTGGAACTTGAGGTAGGTCTATTTCCATGATTCTAATGAACTAAATTTATTACTATAATGGCCGTACCGGTTTGTACTCCCACCAGCCACACAAACATAATAATATCAGAAATAACAGGAAGCAACAAGTACTTTTCCTTAATATCTCTTAATATCAATTCCCCCAATAAAAAGACATAGAGGAGCAGACTGGAGACTTAAACAGGACCCAATATTTTGCTGCATACGGAAAACAATCCTCAGTGTCAAAGACAGGCACTACCTCAGATTAAAGGACTATAAAACAATTTTCCAAGCAAATTCTCCCAAGAAACAAGCTGGAGTAGTCATTCTAATATTGAATAAAATTGACTTTCAACCTAAAGTTATCAAAGAGGATAAGGAAGGACACTTCATACTCATCAAAGGAAAGAATCAACAAAGAAGAACTCTCAAATTTGAACATCTATGATCCAAATGCAAGGGCACCCACATTCAAAGTTTACAAAGTTCAAAAAAACACATAGCACCTTACGCAATAGTAAAGGGAGACTTCAACACTTCATGCTCATCAATGGACAGATCATGGAAACACAAAGAAAACAGAGAAACAGTGACACTAACAGAAGTTATGAAACAAATGGATTTATCAGATAACTATAGAACATTTTATCCTAAAACAAAAGAATATACCTTTTTCTCAGCATCGCATGGTACCTTCTCCAAAATTGACCAGATAATTGGTCACAAAACAGGCCTCAACAGATGCAAGAAGATTGAAATAAACCCATGAATCCTATCAGATCACCAGGGACTAAAATTGGTCTTCAATAACAACCAAAAACAATAGAAAGCCCACATACATGTGGAAGCTGAACAACACTCAACTCAGTGATAACATGGTCAAGGAAGAAATAAAGAAAGAAATTAAAGTCATAACATAGTCAAATCTATGGGACACAATGAAAGCAATGATAAGAGGAAGACTCATAGCTCTGAGTGACTCCCAAAAGAAACTAGAAAGATCATACCCTAGCAGCTTGAAAGCTCTACAACAAAAAGAAGCAAATACTCCCAAGAGTTGAAGCAGGAAATAATCAAACTCAGGGCTGAAATCAACCAAGTAAAAGCAAAACAAATGCTATTGGTATTCTGTTCAGGAACTTTCCCCCTGTACCGATGTCCTCAAGGGTCTTCCCCAGTTTCTTTTCTATTAGCTTCAGAGTGTCTGGCTTTATGTGGAGGTTCTTGATCCATTTGGAGTTGAGCTTCGTGCAAGGAGACAAGGATGGACCAATTCTCATTCTTCTGCATGCTGACCTCCAGTTGAACCAGCACCATTTGTTGAAAAGACTATCTTTTTTTCCATTGGATGTTTTCAGTCCCTTTGTTGAGGATCAAGTGGACATATGTGTGTGGGTTCATTTCTGGATCTTTAATCCTGTTCCATTGATCCGCCTGCCTGTCACTGTACCAATACCTTGCAGTTTTTAACACTATTGTTCTGTAGTATTACTTGAGGTCAGGGATACTGATTTCCCCAGAAGTTCTTTTGCTGTTGAGAATAGTTTTAGCTATCCTGGGTTTTTTGTTATTCCAGATGAATTTGAGAATTGTTCATTTAACTCTATGAAGAATTGAGTTGGGGTTTTGATGGATATTGCATTGAATCTGTATATTGCTTTTGGAAAAATGGTCATTTTAACTATATTAATCCTGCCAATCTATGAGCATGGGAGATTTTTCCATTTTTTGAGGTCTTCTTCCATTTCCTTCTTCAGAATCTTGAAGTTCGTGTCATATAGATCTTTCACGTTTGGTAAGAGTCACCCCAAGGTACTTTATACTGTTTGTGGCTATTGTGAAGGGTGTAATTTCCCTAATTTCTTTCTCAGCCTTCTTATCCTTTGAGTATAGGAAGGCTAAGATCAAGAACTGACAAATGGGACCTCATAAAATTACAAAGTTTATGTAAGGCAAAGGTCACCATCAAAAGGACAAATCAGCAACCAACCAATTGGGAAAAGATCTTCACCAACCCTACATCAGATAGAGGGCTTATATCCAATATATACAAAGAACTAAGGACATTAGACCCCAGAAAACCAAATAACCCTATTAAAATGGGGTACAGAGCTAAACAAAGAATTTTTACCTGAAGAACTTCAAATGGCTGAGAAGCATCTTAAAAAATGCTCAACTTCATTAGTCATTAGGGAAATGCAAATCAAAACAACCTTGATATTTCACCTTACACCAGTCATAATGGCTAAGATTAAAAATTCAGGAGACAGCAGGTGTTGGCAAGGATGTGAAGAAAGAGGAACACTCCTCCACTGCTGGTGGGGTTACAAATTGGTACAACCACTCTGGAAGTCAATCTGGCGGTTCCTCAGAAAACTGGGCATGTCACTTCCAGAAGATCCAGCTACACCACTTCTGGGCATATACCCAGAGAATTCCCTAGCAGGTAATAAGGATACGTGCTCCACTATGTTCATAGCAGCCCTATTTATAATAGCCAGAACCTGGAAAGAACCAAGTATCCCTCAACAGAAGAATGGATGCAAAAAATGTGGTATATATACACAATGGAGTACTATTCAGCCATTAGAAACAATGAATTCATGAAATTCTTAGGCAAAAGGATGGAGCTGGAGAACATCATACTAAGTGAGGTAACCCAGTCTCAAAAGATCAATCATGGTATTCCCTCACTAATAAGTGGATATTAGTCTAGAAAACTGCAATACCCAAAACATAATCCACACATTATATGAGGAACAAGAACAGAGGAGTGGCCCCTGGTTCTGGAAAGACTCAGTGTAGCAGTATAGGTCAAAACGAGAACAGGGAAGTGGGAAGGGGTGGATGGGAGATCAGGGGGAGGGAAGGGGACTTATGTGACTTTCGGGGAGTCGGGGGGGGCAGAAAAGGGGAAATCATTTTTAAATGTAAATAAAAAATACATCGAGTTAAGCACTATACAGATTCAATGCAATACCCATCAAAATCCCAACTCAATTCTTCACAGAGTTAGAAAGAGCAATTATCAAATTCATCTGGAACAACAAAAAACCCAGGATAGCTAAAACTATTCTCAGCAACAAAAGAAAATCTGGGGGAATCAGTATCCCTGACCTCAAGCAATACTACAGAGCAATAGTGTTAAAAACTGCATGGTATTGGTACAGTGACAGGCAGGAGGATCAATGGAACAGGATTGAAGATCCAGAAATGAACCCACACACCTATGGCCACTTGATCCTCGACAAAGAGGCTGAAAACATCCAATGGAAAAAAGATAGCCTTTTCAACAAATGGTGCTGGTTCAACTGGAGGTCAGCATGCAGAAGAATGCAAATTGATCCATCCTTGTCTCCTTGTACTAAGCTCAAATCCAAATGGATCAAGGACCTCCACATAAAGCCAGACACTCTGAAGCTAATAGAAAAGAAACTGGGGAAGACCCTTGAGGATATCGGTACAGGGAGAAAGTTTCTGAACAGAACACCAATAGCGTATGCTCTAAGAGCAAGAATTGACAAATGGGACCTCATAAGGTTACAGAGTTTCTGTAAGGCAAAGGACACCATCAAGAGGACAGATCGGCAACCAACAAATTGGGAAAAGATCTTCACCAATCCTACATCAGATAGAGGGCTAATATCCAATATATATAAAGAACTCAAGAAGTTAGACTCCAGAAAACCGAACAACCCTATTAAAAAATGGGGTACAGAGTTAAACAAAGAATTCTCACCTGAAGAACTTCGGATGGCGGAGAAGCATCTTAAAAAATGCTCAACTTCATTAGTCATTAGGGAAATGCAAATCAAAACAACCCTAAGATTTCATCTTACACCAGTCAGAATGGCTAAGATTAAAAATTCAGGAGACAGCAGGTGTTGGAGAGAGTGCAGAGAAAGAGGAACACTCCTCCACTGCTGGTGGGGTTGCAAATTGGTACAACCACTCTGGAAAGCAGTCTGGCGGTTCCTCCGAAAACTGGGCACCTCACTTCCAGAAGATCCTGCTATACCACTCCTGGGCATATACCCAGAGGATTCCCCACCATGTAATAAGGATACATGCTCTACTATGTTCATAGCAGCCCTATTTATAATTGCCAGATGCTGGAAAGAACCCAGGTATCCCTCAACAGAAGAGTGGATGCAAAAAATGTGGTATATCTACACAATGGAGTACTATTCAGCCATTAGAAACAATGAATTCATGAAATTCTTAGGCAAATGGATGGAGCTAGAGAACATCATACTAAGTGAGGTAACCCAGACTCAAAAGGTGAATCATGGTATGCACTCACTAATAAGTGGTTATTAACCTAGAAAACTGGAATACCCAAAACATAATCCACACATCAAATGAGATACAAGAAGAAAGCAGGAGTGGTCCCTGGTTCTGGAAAGACTCAGTGAAACAGTATTTGGCAAAACCAGAACGGGGAACTGTGAAGGGGTGGGAGGGAGGACAGGGGAAGAGAAGGGGGCTTACGGGACTTTCGGGGAGTGGGGGGGGCTAGAAAAGGGGAAATCATTTGAAATGTAAATAAATTATATCGAATAAAAAAAATATGCAGCTACATTGACTAAAAAAAAAAAATACATCGAATAAAAAATGCATAAAAAAGCAAAACAAACTATACAAAGAATCAACCAAAACAGGAGTTGTTTCTTTGAGAAAATCAACAAGGTATATAAACCCTTAAACTGACTAACCAGAGGGTACAGAGAAAGTATCCAAATTAACACAATCAGAAAAGAAAAGGGAAACATAACAACAGACTTCGAAGAAATCCAAAAAAATCATCAGATCCCATTAAAAGAACCTATATTCAAAAAACTGGAAAATCTGGATGAAATGGACAATTTTCTAGGCAGATACCAGGTACCAAAGTTAAATCATGATCAGATAAATGATCTAAACAGTCCCTTGGCCCCTAATTAAATAGAAACAGTCATTAATAGTCTCCCAACCAAGAAACCCCAGGACCAGATTAGCTTAGTGCAGAGTTCTATCAGACATTCAAAGAAGATCTAATACCAATACTCTTCAAACTACTCCAAAAAATAGAAATAGAAGGAACAGTACCCAATTTGTTCTATGAAGCCACAATTACTCTAATATCCAAACCACACAAAGAAATTTTCTATTTTGAGAATTCTTTGTTTAGATCTGTACTTTCAATGTTAATTTGGGTTTGTTTTCTTGATGTCCATTTTTGGTAAGTTCTTAATATATATTGAATATTATCTCTTTACTGGATATGTGGTTAGTAAAAATTATTTTCCCATTCTATATGCTACTGCTTTGTACAAATGACAGTCATCATTATATATACCTTTTCCATATATAAGCTTTAAAATTATATATACCTTTGCCATAAAAAACTTTAAAATTTCATAAGGTCCTATCTAATAATTTGTTAATTGTTGGTGTTATTGCCTGTGCTATTGGTATTCTGTTGAGTAAGATTTTCCCTGTGCTAATGAGTTCAAAGTATTCCTATTTTTTTCTTTTTTATTAGATATTTGCTTTATTTACATTTCAAATGGTATTCCCTTTCCTTGTTAACCCTTCTCCCTTCTTCCCCCTGCTTACCAATTCCATCCCCCCTCCTACTTTCCTGATTGGCATTCCCCTATTCTGGGGCATCAAGCCCTCACAGGGCCAATGGCCTCTCCTCTCATTAATGTCTGAAATGGCCATCTTCTGCTACATATGTATCTGGAGCCAGGGATCCCTCCATGTGTACTCTTTGGTTTGGTGGTTCCAGGAACATCTGGCTCCCAGGCCCTGGGAGCTCTGGGGTTAATGGTGGGTACATATTATTTTTCCTCCTGGGAGGCTGCAAACCTCTTCAGCTCCTTGGGTCCTTTCTCTAGCTGGACCATAGGGTCCATTGTGGACCCTGTGCTTAATATATTGGTTGGCTGTGAGCCATGGGTGTTTTGAACCACCTTCCAATAAGGATCAAAATATCCACACTTTGGTCTTCTTTCTTCTTGAGCTTCATGTGGTCTGTGAGTTGTATCTTGGTTATTTCGAGCTTTTGGGCTAATATCCACTTATCAGCCAGTCCATACCATGTGTTCTTTTGTGATTGGGCTACCAAAGTCAGGATGATATTTTCTAGCTCCATCCATTTGCCTAAGAATCTCATGAATTCATTGTTTTTATAGCTGAGTAGTACTCCATTGTGTAGATGTACCACATCTTCTGTATCCATTCCTCTGTTGAGGAACATCTGGGTCCTCTCCAGCTTCTGGATATTATAAAGAAGGCTGCTATGAACACAGTGGAGTATGTGTCCTTATGACATACTGGAGCATCTTCTGAGGACCCAGGAGTAGTCCTCAGGTAGTGCTATGTCCAATTTTTAGAGGAATTGCCAAACTGATTTCCCGAGTGGCTTTACCAGCTTGCAATCCCACCAGCAATGTAGGAGTGTTCATATTTCTCCACATCCTCTCCAGCATCAATTTATGTCATAATTTTGTTGGGGATTAGATTGAATCTATAGATTGTCTTTGGCAGAATGTTTTTGACCTGAGTTTTTGATCTTGGCCATTCTGACTTGTGTGAGGTGGAATCTCAGGGTTGTTTTGATTTGCATTTCCCTGATGATTAAGGATGTTGAACTTTCTTTAGGTGTTTCTCAGCCATCAGGTATTCCTCAAGTGAATGTTCTTTGTTTGGCTCTGTACCCCGTTTTTAATAGAGTTATTTGGTTCTCTGGAGTATACCTTCTTGAGTTCTTAGTATATATTGGATATTAGCCTTCTATTGGATGTAGGATTGGTAAAGATCGTTTCCCAATCTGTTGGTTGCTGTTCTGTCATATTGACAGTGTCTTACAGAAGCTTTACAATTGGTTCCATTTGTCAATTCTTGATTTCCACTGTGCCCATGTGCTCCAGGTTCTTCCCCACTTTCTCTTCTATTAGATTCATTGTATCTGGTTTTATGTGGAGCTCCTTGATCCCCTTGGACTTGAGCTTTGTACACAGAGGTAAGAATGAATCAATTTGCTTTCTTCTACATGTTGACTGCCAGTTGACTCAGCACCCTTGTTGAAAGTGCTGTCTTTTTCCACTGGATAGTTTTAGCTCCTTTGTCAAAGATCAAGTAACCATAGGAGTGTGGGGTCATTTCTGGGTCTTCAGTTCAAACTAGTCCTAATTTATTCATTTATCAGATTCAGTTATGTGATCTGTTGAGGTCTTTGATTTACTTACAGTTGATTTTTATGCACTATGATAGGTGTGGGTATATTTGCATTCTTGAATAAGTAGTTATCCAGTTGAACAAGTACCATTTGTGAAAGATGCTACCTTTTTTCTGGTGTTTTTATTATTATTATTATTTGCTTCATTATAAAAAATAAGAAGTAAGCTTGAAATGACCCAGGTATCCCTCAACAGAAGAATGGATGCAAGAAATGTGGTATATATACACAATGGAGTACTATTCAGCCATTAGAAACAATGAATTCATTAAATTCTTAGACAAATGGATGGAGCTGGAGAACATCATACTAAGTGAGGTAACCCAGTCTCAAAAGATCAATCATGGTATGCACTCACTAATAAGTGGATATTACCCTAGAAAATTGGAATACCCAAAACATAATCCATACATCAAATGAGGTACAAGAAGAACGGAGGAGTGGCCCCTGGTTCTGGAAAGACTCAGTGTAGCAGTATAGGGCAAAACCAGAACAGGGAAGTGGGATGGGGTGAATGGGAGAACAGGGGGCAGGAAGGGGGCTTATGTGACTTTTGTGGAGTGGGGTGCCAGAAAGGGGGAAATCATTTGAAATGTAAATAAAAATATATCAGATAAAAAAATAAAAAGAAAAAAAGATATGTGTGCATTTATGTTCTGACCTTTAATTTGATTTTATTGATCAATCTGTGTGTTTTTGTACCAGTACCATGCTGTTTTGATTACTATAGGTATGTAGTACAATTGAAGATCAGGGATGATGATATCACCAACAGTTCTTATTTTTGTTGTTCAGAATTATTTTAGCTATCATATTGTGCAATTGTGTGTTTGTGTGTGTTTGTGTGTATGTATGTATATATGTAGGTTTCCATATAAACCTGAAAACTGTGCTTTCACATTCTGCTCAATTTATGTCATAACTTTGTTAGGGATTAGATTGATTCTATAGATTGCTTTTGGCAGAATGTTTTTGTTGTTTTATTGTTGTTTTGTTTTGTCTTTGCAGTTTTTTTTCCTTCACTTCCTTGGTTAGAGTTACTACAAGATACTTTATATTTTTGAGGCTATTACAAAGGTTGTTTTTCTGTAATAACTTTCTCATTCTGTGTTTCATATATAGCAAGGATAGTGATTATTGTATGTTAATACTGCTACTTTGTTGAAGAACAGAGTTCTGGGTAGACTATTTAGCATCACTTATGCATATTTTCATACCATCTCCAAATAAAGTTGCTTTGACTTCCTAAATGATCTTCCTTGATCTCTTTCAATTATCTTATTCAGGCTAAGACAGCAAGTACTATAATGAGCTAATAGGCATGGAGATAGTGTCTTTTTCCTAATTTTAATGGAACTTCTTGGGAGTGTTTTTCACTATAAGTTGATATTGGCATGATATTACTAGAAGTAGTTTTTTTTTTTTTAATCTTGAGGTGAGTCCTTTGTATCTGTAATCTTTTTAATTTTTACTTTTATTATGAAAGGACATTAAATTTTGTCAAAGGCCTTTTCTGAATCTAATGAGATGATTATGTGGATTTGTCTTTCAATTTGATGAAATAAAATTATTAATTTACATATGTTGAATCATCTCTGCACCTCTGGATGATGCTAACCTCATTATGCTGGATGATCATTTTCATGTGTTCTTGGATTTGGTTTGTAAATATTTATGAGAATTTTGCATCTATATCCCAATGGGGAATTGGGACTATATTTCCCATTTTTTTTTTTGCTGTTTCTTAATGTTGTTTAATTATCAGAATAACTGTTGCCTCATAAAAAGAAGTGAGCAGTGTTCTTTCTGATTCAATTTTGTGAAATAATTTCTGAAGTTCTGGGGTTAACTCTTCTTTTAAACTCCAGTAGAATTTTGTGAGATAACCATCTGGCCCTGGGCTTTGTTGGCTGGGAGACGTTTAATTGTTGCTTCTATTTCATTGGGGTTTATCAGTCTGTTCAAATTGCTCATCTAAATTTTATTTAACTTTTGTAGGTTGTATATATCTAGAAAAGTATTTATTTCTCTTAGATTTTCCACTTTGATGAAGTATAGTTTTTTTTTTTAATGGTCTTTATCTTTTCTCATTTTATTCACTCTCCCCGGGTGTCCTCACCCTTGAAATTTTTTTCAGATTTTTTTTATTAGATATATTCTTTATTTACATTTCAAATGGTGTACCCTTTCCTGGTTCCTGCCCCTGAAAATCCCCTAACTCCTCCCCCCTCCTCCTGTTCACCAATCAACCCATTCCTGTTTCCCTGTCCTGGTATTCCACTGCATTCATTGTAGGATCTAGTCTTCTCAGGACCAAGGGCCTCTCCTCCCTTTGATATCCAACATGGCCATCCTCTGCTGCCTATGTATCTGGAGCCATGAGTCTCTTCATGTGTACTGTTTGGTTGATGGTTTAGTCCCTGGGAACTCTGGGGGTACTGGATGCCTCATATTGTTGTTCCTATGATGCTGCAAACCCCTTCAGCTCCTTGAGTCCTTTCTCTAGCTTCTCCATGGGGACCCTGTGCTCAGTTGAATGGCTGGCTGAGAGTGTGCCCCTCTGTATTTGTCCTACACTGGCAGATCCTCCCAGGTGACAGCTATATCAGGCTCTTGTCAGCAAGCACTTGTGGGCACCCAAAATAGTGTCTGAGTTTTGTAAGTGTATATGAGATGGATCCCTAGGTGGGGAAGTCTCTGGATGTTCTTTCTCTCAGACTCTGCTCAACACTTTGTATCTCCTCATGTGCGTATTTTGTTCTCCTGTCTAAGAAGGAACAGAATATCCATACTTTCTTCTTCCTTCTTCTTGAGCTTCATTTGGTCTGTGAATTGTGTCTTGGGTATTCCAAGCTTCTGGACTAATATCCACACTTATCAGTGAGTGCACACCATGTGTTTTCACTGTAGGCTCCCTGACTGGTAAACTCTCCTCATGAGTTCATTGAACTCTCATTTTGCCTCCGGGTAGTGGGTTCAGAGCATTTCTCCTAGGCTTTAATTTGTTAAAGTTGTACACATGTGTTAAAAAAAATAGATTATTTTAGGGAAGATGTAGGTATAGAATTATTGCTTCTGTCATTTCTTAAAGCAGTTATGCTCTTAATGCTTAAAGAAGACTAGCATTGATTGTAAGAAACATTGGTTATTTCCCTCACCTGAATTGTAATGAAATTACTTTTGTTGGGTAAACTTTTTATGTCATCTTATTATAAAAGCTAAAATTGCCTTTTGTTTCTATTTATTTAAAAAAAGCTTTTCTATATGTACTCTTGAGAACAGATTTTGAAGAAATCATGTAAGATGATAAAGAATTTGAATGGTACAGTAGATATAAAAAAATTCAGTTTAACATTTGTTTTTTTAAATTTTTAAATTAAATGTTTATTTAAAATCAAATGACTTTGTACATAAAGTTCAATATTATAAAAAATAAAAAAAGTAATGCAATAAGTATAGGTTTTTAAAGTATGCTGTCATATGTTATGCCACTTCTATAATTTTGTTAGTTTAGATTTTCTCTCACTACGTTTTAGTTAATTTGGATCTTCTCTTTCTGCATTTACTAATTTGACTAAGAGTTTATCAATCTTATTGATTTTTATCAAAGAAATAACTCTATTTCACTGATTCTTTGTATTATTTTTGTTTGTTTCTATCTTATTAATTTCAACCCTGGGTATGGTTATTTCCTGATATCTACTCCTTTTGGGTAAGATTTATTTTTTTGTTCTATGGCTTTTATGTGTATTGTTAAATTACTAAGAGTGCTCCCGAATTTATCATGACATTTAGTACTATGATCTCACATCATTAAATTTCTTTCATTGTGTTCAATAAGTTTTGATATGTAGAACTCTCATTTTCATTCAGTTCTAGGAAGTTTTATTTCCAGGGCCATTTCTTGGCCCTTTTTATATTCAGGAGTAAGTTGTTAAGTTTCTATGTGTTGCTAAGCTTTCTGTTGATTCTGTTGATGCTAGTCAGTTTTAATCCATGGTGGTTAGATAGGATTCATTTTGTTATTTCAGCATTTCTCTACCTGTCTTTGTCATCATATTTGGAGAAAGCGGCATGAGGTAGTAGAGGAAGGTATATTCCTTTGTATATCTATAAATTGATTTATGTTGTTAGTTATCTCCAGCATTTTCTGTTTAGCTTTTCTTTGGAAAACCTATTTATCAGCTAGAATTGAGAATGAAGTCTCCTACCATCATTATGTGATGGTTTATATGTTACTTAATTGGTAGTAACATTTCTTTAATATACTTGGATACACTTGCATTTGGTCCATAAATATTGAGAATTGAAATATCCTTTGTCAAATTTTTTCTTTAATGATTGTTCACTGACTTTCATTATCTTTGCTGATTAATTTCTGTTCGAAGGCTGTTTTGTCAGATATGAAAATCACTACACAAGATTTCTTCTCAGTTCACTTTGTTTTAGTTATCTTTTTCCATTCTTTTACCCTGAGGTGAGGTCTATCCTTGAAGTAAAAGTATCTTTCTTGGATGTAGTAGAAGGTTTGATCCTGTTTTCAAATATATTCTGCTACTCTATGCCTTTTTATTGGGGAATTGGGACCACTGATGTTGAGAGTCATCAATGAACACTGTTGATTCCAGTTATTTTGTTGTGGTAGTGTTGTTTTTGTTGTTGTCATTGTTGCTGTTTTGTTTTGTTTCCCCCACTTTTTTATTTGATGGTCTACTATTATTTATTCTTTGTGTTTCCTTGGGCATGGTTAGACTCTCTGCGTTGAAGTTTTCCTTTTGGTGCCTTCTGTAGGACTTTGATTTGTAGATAAAGACTGCTTAAGTTTGATTTTTCTTATGGAATTTCTTTCTCCATCCATTGTGACTGAAAGTTTTTCTGGGTTTAGTAGTTTGGGTTGGCATCTGCTGCCACTTAAAGTTTTTATAATAACTTCTAAGGCTTTCTGGTTTTTAGAGTCTGTGTTGAAAACTTAGGAGTTCTATTCCTAAGTCTACCTTTTTATGTCATGTGGATTTTTTTACCTTAATTGTTGTGATTTTCTTTGTTCTGTATGCTTATTGTTTTGGTTATTATGTGATGTGATAAATTGTTTTCTTATCCAGTCTGTTGGGTGTTCTGTATGATTTCTTTAACGTGATAGCCACCTCCTTATTTAGGTTGGGGAAAATTTCTTCTTTGATTTTGTTGACAATATTTCCTGTGCCTTTGACCTGGATTCTTCTTCCTGTGTTTCTATTATTCATAGATTGGGCCCTTACTTTTTAAATGCAATGCAATGTATCACTTAGAAAACTTGATATGCATATTTATATAGTGAAAAGCTTACTATAATCAAGAAAATTAAAGTGTATTTTATTTTAAATGTTTACCTTTTGTGTTTGTTTCATAAATATATATATATAGTCTTTAAACCTTGTAAAACAGCCACTGAATAATATAATATTAAATTGTAGCTGCCATTTTCTTATAAGAATTCTCAATCTATTTATAATATGAAACATTAGTTAAGTGCATGTTGGGCATTCTTACTCCATCTCCAATTCCACTACTGCAGATTACTTTTCTAGGATATATTTCTAAGTATTTCTTTTATTTTTCTTTGTTTTTTCAGATTGTGCATGCCGTTGATACTATGCAATATGTTGCTTTCCTATCTCTGCTTCATGTCCTGTATGTTAGTTAGATTAGTCTCACTAATGAGAACTTATTTTAAATACCAAATAATATTCCTTCTATATACCACATGTATATGTATTTTTTTATCCAAATAGCACTTATTATCTTTTAAAACACTATGTTAATTTTTAAGAATAGCAATGCTTGTTATTAATTATTCTATGTTCCAGCACATAGAAGTTGGGATATTTATATAACTTATAAAGGTAGATATTTAGGTAAACTACTGATTTATTATTCTTGGCAAAGTTATCTTTATTTCCCTTGGAAGTCTGTTATGTTGGTCACGTGTGACCTTAAGCAGATACTTGTCGCTATTCCAGGATGTAATTATTTAAGCTCATTCTTTCCTAGGCAGGTGTTCAATTTTCTGTTTACAGTACTTTGTTGATCATTAACCTATTAAAAGAAGCAACTTTCATACATGGTTAGTTAGATTGAAACAGTGTTCACTGGAGAATATACACTGGGTGAGGCCATGTTCCCTGTTCTACATATTCCTGGGATGTTTCTTGGTGAATTCCTTGGAACTTCCTTGGTATTTGCCTTAGTCTGCTAGGGTAGTCATAATCAATAATCATTGACTGAGTGGCTTTAACATAAGAAATGTATATTCTCACAATAATGAAGATAGGAAGAACAAAGTCAAAGCACCATACCCAGTGTCTCTTGGATTCTCTTTCATTGGCTTTAAGAAATTAACATCTGATTCAAGCATCTGAATAGCTATTTTTTATGATGTTTCATCTTCGAAGCTGTTCATTCATGGTACTACCTCTACCCTCACATGCCTTGTTCTCTATAAAAGCCCATTTCTATAGTCTTTCCTCACAAAAGCCCTAATCCTTGGAGGGTCCTATGATTGTCTCATAATTTAACACAAATTAGATTTTCCAAGTTTCTGTCTCTCAATATAGTAACATCAGGGATTAGAGACTTAAAGACAAATGAACAAATATTTGGGGGAGTAACACTATTCAGTCTACAATGGCAATTTTCACTTTGATTTTGGAATATTTGTGTATGTTTCTGCGAATGATCTATGGTAAGGCCAGTTTCCTAAGGCTGCGAGCTTCTGCCTCTGTATCTGTCAGGCTCTTGGCCCCTCAGGAGACAGTCATATCAAGCTTCCATCAGCAAGCACTCCACAATAACATTCAGGCTTGGTGGCTGTATATGGGATGGATCCCCAGGTGGGGCAGTCTCTGGATGTCTTTTCTTTTGGTCTCTGCTCCACACTTTGTCTCCATATTTCCTCCTGTGAGTATTTTGTACACCCTTCTAAAAAGCACTGAAGGAACCACATTTTGGTCTTGCTTCTTCTTAGGCTTCATATGGTCTGTGTACTGAATATTGGATATTCTGAATTTTGGGATTGATATCCACTTATCAGTGAGTACATACTGTGTTTGTTCCTTTGTGACTGAGTGATCTCACTCAGGAAGATATTCTCAAGTTCGATCCATTTGCCTATGAATTTCATGAAGTTGTTGGTTTTTGTAGCTGAGTAGTATTCCATTGTGGAAAATGTACCACATTTTTGGGATTCATTCCTCTCTTGAGAGACATCTCGGTTGTTTCCAGCTTCTGGCTGTTATAAATAAGGCTTCTATGAACATAATGGAGAGCAAGTGTCCTTACTACATGTTGGAGCATTATCTGGGTATATGCTCAGGAGTGGTATAGCTGGGTCCTCAGGTAGTAAGTAGCATGTCCAAATTTCTGAGGAATCACCAGACTGATTTCCAGAGTTGTTATACCAGCCTGCAATCCCACTAGAAATGTAGGAGTATTCCTCTTCTTCCACATCCTTGCCAGCATCTGCTTTCACCTAAGGTTTTCATGTTAGCCATTCTGACTGGACTGAGGTGGAATCTCAGAGTTGTGATTTGTATTTCCCTGATGATTAAGGATATTGAATATTTCTTTAACTGTTTCTTAGCCCTCCGAGTTTCCTCAGCTGAGAAGTCTCTGTTAAGCTCTGTTTCCATGTTTTTGATAGGGTTATTTGTTTCTCTGGAGTCTAACTTCTTGTGTTCTTTGTATATATTGGATATTAGCCCTCTATGGGATATATGATTGGTAAAGATTTTTTTCCTAATCTGTTGGTTGCTGTTTTGTCCTATTGACAGTGTCCTTTGCCTTACAGAAGATTAGCTTACAGATTTTATGAGGTCTCATTTGTCAATTCTTGGTCTTAAAGCAGAAGCCACTGGTGTTCTGCTCAGGAACTTTTCCACTGCGCCCATGTATTCAAGGTCCTTCCCAACTTTCTCTTCTATTAGTTTTAGTGTATCTGGTTTTATGCGGATGTCCTTGATCCACATGGTGTTTTCTGCAAGTTGCCTGGAAAATGATCATTTGATGTTTTGCTATAATGGATACTTAACAGGACATGTGATGTTTGGAAAGTATATAAATACAATCCAGTGGACAGAAGATGATGCTGGGTGGTATTGGTTCACTTTGCCACTCTTTGCTAGCCTTTATTGGGCTTTGCTGATGCTGCTCTTTTCTGACAGTGCTGTATGGTGTTGGTTTACCATGGCACTCATTGCTGATCACTTTTTGTGGTGACTTTGTAGAATGAGACACGAGAGAACTTCTGGTGGTGAACTAGTGGTGGTATTCCGGCAGCTTCTTGCCACTAGTATGGACTCTGGTGGGTTGGCAGAACCTTTCAGTTTTTTCTGGATTGAACTACTGTTGCTGATTTGTGAATGGTGTTCATGAGTGGATCCAGCTACCATTGCTGATTCATGTGAACTTAACTTTGTATATTCTAAAAACACAGATTGGATTCACCACAAAAAAACTACTTTTAAATAACTTCACATCTTTCTTTACCCTAGTAACATTTTTTTACTACCTCAGTTTTTTGGTTGGATTAGAAAGGAGGCTAAAGCATTTAAGTGTCCTGATTAAAGCAGGTTTTGAAAAGCATCTTTATCAAAAGATAGTGCTGTAACAAAACAAAAGAACATAGAACCAGTAACATATGACCTTCATACATACTTCTCAAGAATGATCAAATGACACAGGGAATGTATAAATTACAGAAGTTGTGGCTTCTCTACCACTAGAATGTACAGTCTAGTTATGAAAATGATCAGTTATAGCATCAAAGAGAAAATAAAATTATTAAGAAAATGAACAAAGAATCCTTGTATGCTATCCCTACATTTTCAGTCATTCAAATGACACTCTTTCTATTGAGCTGAACATATATTGAGACTACATGCTTTTCTTCTATAGATTACAGAGTAGAATGATGCCCATAGTCCCTATTTACAGTTAAACAAAGTCTCTAAAACATTTCATAAGCCTGTGATGAATGTGGAAACTGTCCTTAGAAGTCTCCAATACAGTAAGTGAAAAGATCTATAAATATCACTTTAATTAACAGCAACATTGCAATGCTTATAAAACAGCTATAGGCCCTTTGAATATGGTAATATTTTAAAAAAACTTTGTATTTACCAGAGGGTCAAAATTAATTAATGTCTTTAATATATTTTTGCCAGCCTATTGTCTCAGAGATCCCTAAACTAATTTGCTGAACCAAATTCTTGATTCAAGATGATATTTTCAGGTTGCTTTGAGAAGAGCACTCTGAAAATACACTGTTTCAAGTATTCATTAGCAAAGATGATAATAAAGCACCCAATCAGGAAGATTTACATTTATTGATCTGTGGAGAACAGAATAAGAGAAAATTGTCTAAAATAACCAGGAAAAAATCCCCCCATGTCTTCAAGAGATCCTACACTTACTATGAAAGTTCAGTAAAAGCAAAAATTACTCCCATTCACAGCCCTTATTTCATTAAAAGGTATCATTGGTCACTCATGTGGTTCTTCTTGAACTCTTATGTGACTTTTGTCATGTCTATTGACTAGCCTTTCTTTTTTCAGAGTTTTGAATCATCGGCAATGATAAATAAACCTACTATAGTTCTATAGATTTTCAGTCCCTTGTTAAGATAAGGGGTGTGTCTGTGTGTAGGTGTAAAGAACTCAGGCATATCTATGTGTAGGTCATCCTCTGAAGCACAGCACCACAGATGAACAATTTCTCATATCACCTCAAGTAGCATGTATTCAACATCTGAAATCTGATTACCATCTAATCCAAGCAACTGGATACCTATTTTTGGTGCTGCTTCATCTTCAAATCAGGAGAGTTTCATCAGAACTTTGTTTTAAAGATATTTCCTAATATATAAACAGATGTGTATCATAGTTTTAAATGAACCAACTGGCAAATCCTATTAATATGATAAAACACTTTTGGACTTGGGTTTTGGTTTTAGTTGTATGTTTTTTTGGTTTTTGAGATAAGGTCTCATTACTTAGTCCAGACTATTCTGTAACTCTCTGTGTAGACCAAGTTGCCCTGAATAGACACACATCAGCCTCTGCCTTTCAAGTGCTGGGACCTTTAGTATGTGCCACCACAACCAACTTAAAGTAGTTTTAAGGCCTGTCTTAATTGGAATTGTATTGGTGTGATGAGATACTATGACAAAGGCAGCATGTGAAAGGAAAACATTAAATTGGGACTGGCTTACAGTTTCAGAGGTTTAGTCTTCTATTATCATGGTTGGATGCATGGTAGCATCCAGGTAGACATGGTGCTGGAGGAGATGGTGAGAGTTCGATATTTTGATCCACAGACAGAAGAAGGGGACTGTCACACTGAGCATGGCTGAGCATATATGAGACTTCAAAGCCCACCTCCACTATTACACATTTTCTCCAACAAGGTCTCACCTCCACCATTAAGGTCCCACCTCATATTGTCACTCTTAATAGGCCAAGCATTCACACACATGAGTCTATGGGGACCATACCTATTAAAACCACCACAAAGCCTAATATATTAATAAAAATACAGTTAGCTATAAATGGTGGTTCCTATTGTATGTTAGTCACTTTTCATGCTTCCATGACAGGAATGCCTGATAAAAGGAACTCAAGAAATAGTTCACTTTGGCACATAGTTTAAGAAGGAATGGAGTCAATCATAGTGGGAAAATCATGGCGGCTAGAGTGTGACAGGGCTGAATGATGGTTGCCATACCCCCTGGCATGGCATTTCCCACATTCAGGATAAGCCTTCCTTACTCAGGTAACAACTCTGGGAAAACCTAGAAATGTTTTCATGATGATTCTAAACCCAATTAACTTGACAATGAAGACTAAACATCCCACATCTTGGGAAGCAGAGCAGAGGGGTCACCAAAAATTTGGAACCAACCTGAGGTACATAGTACATTCTATAGTGGTCTGGAGTACTATAGGAGAGTTTTGGTTTCCTTTAAAACAAGTTATGTAAATATGTTTTTGTTTTAATCTCTTAGGTGTGGGATATGGTGCTGCTTCAATTTGTCCACAGCCATTAACTATAATTGTCTTCTGCTCTAGGAGGGACATGATTTTTGCCAGCTGCAGATAGTTTAATTCTGGGGACCCTGAGGAAGGTATAAATAGCAAAGCCTCTAGATGGTCTGTGGGAGCTGTCAATGCCCCTGCTGCTGCATCTGCTTTTGCTGGTTCCAGCTATTATGTTTTTTGGATTGATAGCTTGTTATTGCTAGATTTCTGGAGTGTTGGTTATTCTGATGACAATGATTGAATTTGGCCCTAAAATTCTTGATGCCCCAATCAGCAGAAAGTAGTCTGTAGAGATGCCTCCTTTCCCTCTAATCTTCTTTCTCTCTTACCTAGTATTGAGGGATTGAAAGGAATTAGGAAAGAATGTGGTTGAAATGGTCATAGATATTAAAATCCAGTAAAGTAGACACACACACACACCCACACACACACACACACTACTAACAGTATGTAGTATAAAAGAAACAAGAAAATAACCACAATAAAACAATAAAAGAGTATAGTATAAGGAATTATAAGTTTTTCAATGGTTGTACTAGAACTCATCAATATACTAGATTAAAGGAAAAACTCGCCTTTATCCTATGTATTGATATTTTTAAAAAATTCAAGTCTCATATTTCTTTTGCTATAATATTTATAAAATGAACAGTTGAGAAAATCAGTTACTAAATATTACAAGTACTGAGCCACCTGGTTCACTCACTCTCTTCCTTATAGCCTTGTTTCTAGGATTTCCTTGGTGGACTTTTTCACCAACCTATGTGCACTGTGCTCCTACCTTGACCACGCATGGACCATCCACTGTCCATCCAAATCTCACCAGCTCTGACCTTATTTCCTTTTCCCCATCAACTTATAACATGATGAATCTATCATGTCTACGTGTTGCCTTTGCCCTCCTTTTAGAATATAAGCTCCATTGTGACAGGTGTTCTCATTTAATCTCTGATATACCAACAGGAGCTGAAAATGTTCCTGCTATTTAATACACCAATATATGAATATGCAAAATGACATAAATGATATGGGGTAGGTATTCACTCATTTCTTATTTTTGGATAAAAATGGTACTAAAGTATATATCATTATGCATATGTCCTTATGTGTTCTCTTTTATATAACTCTTCAGCCAGAAGGCTTTCTAACTCGGTTTAAGAAATTTCCTCTGTGTATTAATAAGTAGGTTCAGCCTCTCTACTTCATGTAGTTCAATTTGTTTTCATGTAAGCCTCTATTATTTTCTTCTTATATTTAAACATTTATTCTACCTAGAATGTATGTATACATATAATATAGCACTATGGTTGAAATCTATAGCCCTCTGGTTAGATGAACAGATAAGTTACTGTATTAAAGAACATGTCCCTTCTTTACTGAATTAAATATTTACCTTTAGTCATATATTAAATGTGTTAAATCCCATAACTAATCTGAGGTTTTTGATTCTCTAACCTGTTCAACCTATGATCTAGTGTACACTAACTTTATATTTTATAGTAGAAACAAATCTTAGTGTGCAAAGATAATTAAATAGAACTTAGTAAGTCAAATGAATTTTCAAAGTAAAGATTAATTTATAAAACAAAACAGGAACAGACACCTATACTATAAGTAAATTTCATGAACATTCAGTCTACTTAGAAAGCATAAAAGTATCCCGTGGTCCTTTGGAGGCTAGATGACCTAGGATAGGAGAATGCTGGGCCCCTGAATCAGGAGTGGATGAGTGGGGCAGCACCGTCATAGAGGCAGGAACAAGGGAGGAGGAGATCAGAGGCTTGTGGAGGGGAACATGGGAAGGATGATAACATTTGAAATTTAAATAAATAAAATAACCAATAAAAAATGAGAAAAAGAAAGCATAAAAATAAAGCAATGTTTTCTTCTAATCATAGAATGTCTAAGCCAGTTTTCCATATATTTAATTTAAAATGCCATTTTATTTCTATATTTACTATCTTGTTATTTGCTACTGTTTTTATGCATCAGTTATCTGAAGGGAATATTGCATTCCAGTTTTGCAGGAGAACAGATCAAATAATTTAAATATGTTAACAAACATGCATATTCATTTATGAATATAAATGTGTTTATGTTTATATGTGCATATATTTGCATGCATAACTATGTGTGGGTAAATATTTATGTATAAAATAAATATACATCTATATGTTTTTACAAGCATACAAATACATATATGTTCATAAATAAATATATATTATATAATTATACATAAAGAAAGAGACAGGAAGACAAACATACATACTGAGAGAAGAGAGACAGAGATGAGAGATTTTAGAAGGAACTAGCTTGTGAAATCAGAATGGTGGTGGATCTGTAATTGTTAGAAGGGGCTACCAACATGCAGCTCCAGGAAAACTTATGATGTTATTGAAGTCAAAATCTGGCTCAGTGAAAATTCCTTACCTCAGTGAAGGAGCTGATCTTTTTGTTCTATTCAGATTGCCAATGGGCTTGAGACTACATTATGGTAGGTGATCTCCTTTACTCAGATCAACAACTTACGTCAACCCATCCCCATAATACTGCTCAGGTTGACAAATGAGATGAAGTAAATCAAGTATTCAGGCTATTTGTTAACTTTAAAAAAACAACAAAAAATATATATAACAATAAAATGTATAGCCTCCTAAAACAACAGTTAAAGAAAAAAGAGGCCGTAGTTTTGGTGAGATTGCATGAAGGAAAGTAACAAGGGAGGGTTTAGAGAAAGAAAAAGCAAGGAAAAAATTATAATTTGAAAAAAATTATATGTCACAAGAAAAATTTTAAATGCTTTGCAATAAGGATCAGTTTTTTTTAAAAAAATATTTCACACGTCATCCTATGCTGTCCTGAGTACCAAAATGTACGATAGAGTGTGTGGTACAGTCATTGAGGGTTGATCACAGTCTGACTATTATTTCTCAAAATTGTTTCTTTGTGAAGTTTTTTCTTTATGCACACCCTATCTTTACTGAGAAATGTCATTCTGTCAGGAGTTAATTAAGTTTCTTTATGTAATATGCTTACTTATTTTTTTGTTCGTAAAGAGTCATGGATTTCTTGTGACAGTGACAGCTGAGTCCATTTAACCTTTCAGTAGTTAAAACCGAAGCCATGGCCTTGTCACTTAACTTACCAAGTTCTACCCTACGGGAACATTTATAGCCGCCACTAGACTTGCTTTCACCTGACAAATGTACCTGGAGTGTGGTCCGAATCTTGGCTCAAGGCTTCAGTAGGAATTATGCTGCCAATGCTCCAGTCCAAGTCATCTTCAGGATCTTGGGTGAGTCCACAGTCCACACTCCAGTCTCTTGTTGTTTCAAAATTGCAGCTTCCTGCAGTTTTTACGTAATGGCCTAGAGTGAAAGAAGATGTTCACAGACTCTTCAGAAAATGTCTACAACACTCTATACCTCACCATATTTTGGGTAATTCAAATCATTTAATCTCATGATTCTTTTGTTTTGTGTGTATGACAACCCCAGGTGTCTGTGCTTGTCCTCCCATGTTATTTGATAGAGCATCTCATTACTGTTGGCAACTCCCTATGCCAGGTTATTTGGCTGGGCTACTTCCAAAGATTTGTTCACCTGTCTCTGCCTCCACTCTATCCACAGAAACACTGGAAACACAGATGCACATCTATAGTGAGCATTCTGAAATTTTGATTTCTTTTTAAAAACCAGAAATATTGTAAGAATATGTTTTTTTTTTTTTTATCCCAGGTATGGGATATGGGGCTGTTGCAGATTGTCCAGAGCAGTTGACTATGAGTTGCCACTTGATGTAGCAGAGGCATGGTTTCTCCAGTTGCAGATGTTTTCTGTGGTTGCATGATATTTGGAATTCTGGGAATTTCTCAAAAGATATCTAAATGATAGGGGCCCAAGAGGTGGAGTTGGTTGTTGGTTGGTTGGCTATTGTTGGTCAGCATTTGTTAAGAACTCATGGGCAAAGAAAAGGGAAGAAAAAGACAGACATCCTGATGGTGAAGATCAAACTTTCCCCAAGGAATTCAATGCCCCGAATCATTGGGAAGTAGTCTAATAAAAACATTGCCCTGTTTCCTTTCTACCTTTTTTTGTCTTATCTATGTTAGGTTGTTGAAGGGGTAGAAAAGGGACTGGAGAAGGGTGGAACAAAGAATAATCCATAAAATAGCAAATGCCAGGTACTCATGCCACCATTCCTGGCCTTACATGAGTTCTGAAATTTTAAACTCAAGTCTTTATGCTAAATGGCAAGTGTTTTACCCACTGAAACATCTCTATAACTCATATAGTTTAATTATTCATATGTGAATTTTACATAGCTGAAATATTTACACTAATTGGTAGTAACTTGTTTATTCTGTAATGCTTCCTCTCTCAAATGACCTATAATATTTGTTTGAGTGTTGTCATTTACACATTATATAATTGTCTGGATTAAATAATAATGTTCACAAATGACATACAAACCAGGTTGATGCCCAAACCTTGAGTTTAACTTTATGTTCATCTGAATCATTCTGGCTGAATAAACAAACATATTCCATGGTGTGGATGTTCAATGCATTCAGATGTGCTCTAGTGTTTCAATAGCATAGGTAGACCATTAGTAAGGCAAAGTTGCTTATGACAAAAAGGTGCCTTTGGGTAAAGCAGTAGACTATGCTGAACACAAACCAATCTATATATCATCTGGGCACACATCTAGGTTAGCCACTAAACTACAAATGAAGTTACCTTCTAAAAGTATTGATTGTCAACTCATTCAAAAGCAATTAAGTTTTCAAAATGAAAGCAATTAATAGATAAATGATATCCACTTGTCACATGTGAAATGATCTAAAATAATGTCCCAGAAACCAGATTTTCATTTGGTCTCTATTTGGGTACAAGAATTAATATTTCCTGAGCATACTGTAAAATCTTACTGTTCTACAGACAGAGAGAACTTAGCTTACTTAATCAGTTTGCAGCAATTAAAATAGCCATTGCACTTCCTCTCTTTTAAAAGAATGAAGTTTTTGTTGTTTCTTTCGTTTCTTTTTGCTCATACGTTTTTTAATAAAATGCTAATCTTAGCTCATTAAAGCTTAATCACCAAAAAGCTCTCTGTTAAATGGATGCTGAAGACAGAACACACAGAATTGATGCCCTCTTACAACTTACTGAATTCCTAAGAAATTTCTATAAACAGTTATTTTACTTCTTTAAGCACTATTTCATTTTATCACTAAAAGCTAAAGAATTTTAATATTTTTCCTTCATTTAGTACATTGTTTTAATTCATTTAAAATGGCTAATCTATTTTTATGTGCTTAGTTATGGAGATTTCTTCATTTGGATGTCATGTTATCATCCTATAATAGAGAATAGGATTACACTATGCATAGATGAAACAAACAATTGATCCAAGCATTCAGTCAACACATAATCAAATATTCAGAACCATCGTGTGTATGCCCCAGACTGTTTTTATTCTATCTCACACGAGTTCTATGGTATTTGTATTTCCATGCACCTTACACCTGACTCCTAAACCTAATAGATTTTGTTCCATTTACTTTCCAGTTGGATAATCTTGTCCCTGATGGTTCAACTTAACTATCATAGATGGCTTAAACTTTTAAGATACATCAGAAACCAGGATATATTATCGTACATTTCATTCTCTCCATCCTAAAACAGGTGATTATTTTCTAAAGCTAATCTCTGCTGCTGATTCTGATTCTTCATCAGAAATTTATTCCTAGTCTACAGCTCATCTCCTTTAAGGTCATACATGTTTCCTTGCCTTCCAGTGCCACAGTCCCTCTTTATCTCTTTACTGTAACTTGTGTCAGTCTTTCATCTTCACTTCAAAATTCATGTTCTTATTTATGTTTTTCATTCTCTACAATGTTACTTTTCCTTTTCATCTACTTTTAAATAGATGTTCTACAAATATAAGCACATGATGAATTATAGATTGATAATATCAAACATTTTTGGACGTTCCATTTGGAATATGCATCCATTGCTTCTAAGCCATCTCTGTTCTCTCCAACAAGTATGTCCTCTGTGAGATTTCCATTGAGCAGACACCTCATCTTCTCTAAAGACTCAACCTCCAGAGTCAGTATTGCTTCTATATCCTTTATTTATGTATCCAAAATGTCACCAGAACCTGGGTAATTTTCCTTTGAGAATTTATGCATGTCCTTGTTTGAAGTTTATATGCTTTTCAATCTGCTAGAACAGTATTTTATTTGATATTTTATTTATATACATTTCAAATGTTATTCCCTTTCTCAGTTTCCCCTCTGGAAACCCCCTGTCTCATCCTCCCTCCCCCTGCTTCTATGAGGGTGCTATGTGACCCACCCACACAGTGCCACCTCTCCACCCTAGCATTCCCCTACACTGGGACATTGAGCCTTCCCAGGACCAAAGTTTTCACCTTCAGTTGATGCCTTACAAGTTGATTCTCTCCTACATATCTGGCTGGAGCCATGGGTCCCTCCATGTGTCGTGTTTATTTAAAGTTTCATAACAACCACACTGATTCAAGCTTTATCTTATCTACCTTACAAACTGAAGCTATATTGATCATCTTTAACACTCTTTTATGTTATTTTATCTTGGTTAAAATAGTCCATTTTTTCACACTCTAAACACACTCTTAACTTTACAAATCTTAACTTTGAATACAGTAACATTTACTTGGATCCAAAGTTTTTCAGCTGAATCTGCCTCATCTTTACAATTTTTTCAACTCCAACAATATGTTAGAATATCATCTCTCTAAAATAAACTGACTTTACAAAACATTTATGCTTAGACCTATATCTATGTTTTTAAAAATAATTTTCTAGCAGTTGGTTACTCTTTTCTTAACAATTCTTTCTGGGTCTTACTGAAGATAAAAGTTTTTCTTTATTTTTACTTTATGTGAATGTGTTTTTCTTGAATATATATCACTGTACCACTTGTGTATAGTAAGACAGAACATTTTAATTTAAATAACTCCCCTTTTTAAATGAAGGATATGTGTTAAACTGAAACAATCCTCTCCCCATGTAGCTTGTAATTCAACTAGCCAAATGTGATGTGAATCTCCTTTTCCTACTCTTTGATAGTTTAGGAATTGTTTGGAATGAAAATCTAGACAACAGCATCTTTAACAAATGGTGATGGTAAATTTGGATGGTCACATATGCAAGAATCCGTATTTATGCTGCTGCACAAAACTCAACTCCAAATGGACCAAATATCTAAGCATAAACTCAGATTCACTAAACCAGATAGAAGAGAAAGTTAGGAATATCCTTGAATTCATAGGCATAGGAAAAGGCTCTCTAAAGAAAACAGTGTTAGAATAGGTATGTAGATCAACAATTAATACATAGAACTTCATGAAAAGGAAAAGTTTCTGCAGAGGACATTATTATTCAGACAAGACAGCAGCCTATATAATAGAAAATATTTTTAACCAACACAACACCTAGTAGAGGAATAATATGCAAAGTATATAAAGAACTCAAAAACTAGATATCAAAAACCTAAATAACACAATTACAACTGGGTACAGAGTTAAAGAATTCACAGTTGAGGAAACTCAAATGGTTGAGAAACACTTAAACAAATGTTAAATATCTTTAGCAATCAAGGAAATGAATGTCAAAACCAATTTGTGATTTCATTTTACGCCTGTCGAAATGATTTAGATCAACAAAACTAGTGACAGCTCATTCTAATGAGTCTGTGAAGTAAGAGGAACACTTATCCAGTGTTGGTAGGAGTACAAACTCTGAAAGTCAGTGTGGTGATTCTTCAGGAAAATGAGAATACATTTAACTCAAGATCTAGCTATATACCTATCAGGCAAAAACACAAAGAATCCTTTATCCTACCACAGATACTTGATCAATCATTTTCACTGCTGGTTTATTTATAACAGCCAGTGAATATAACAATGTAGATGTTCCTCAACAGAGAAGCATATGAAGAAAATATGATACATTTACACAATGGAGTTTTACACAGTTATTTAAAAAATGACATCATGAAATTGACAAGTAAATGAATGAAACTAGAAAAAAAATTGTCCAGAGTGAGGTATCCCATACCCAAAGACAAATATGGTATGTATTTTCTTCTATATGGATATTAACTGTTATCAATGATAACCAAACTGAAATTTGTAGAACCACAGGGGTTCAGTATAAAGTAAGGGATTAGGAGAGAAAGATATAGGCTGTTAGGAGCAAGAAATAGAATATACAATTATGAAATAATGAGGGGAAGCTGAAACAGGTAGATAGAGTGGGGAGATGGAGAGAAGAGACAAGGAGAGACGGTTAATTAAGGAGCATTGGAGATGTGTATGAAAGTCTAATATACTAGAAACTTCATAAAATATATTCATATATGAAATTTATTTAAATGAAATCACCAAATAATTGGGAGATAGAATGCCAGTGTCCATTTCTTGTCACCAAATGAAGCTCCCAGTGTACGGATCAGATTATATCTAATTATATTGTTTACCAAGAGGTCCCATAGCAATCTGCAGTCAATCCAGGCTGTTGCCAAGACTACAGGTTGTTCTCCACAACCTGATGTCAAGGCCTCATTGCTGATGGCAACACATATACAACTCATTGAATGTGTAAAAGTCAAACTGGTGTCTATATAGACCATTCACCCAGTGATTCTGTCATCTTTGGCACAGTGATCATGGCACTGAGAAGAAGAAACACAAGAAACATAAACACCAAGGCAGCCATGGTATTCAATCTACATCGTATCTTGACTGCAAGATATTCTGGGACAATGGTGGCACAAGGCTTGGGGGGGGAGAGGAACCAACTACTGTCTGATTTGACTTAAGGCCCATTCCATGAAATGGAAACAATACCTAGCCTTGCTTGGGGAACCAAGTACCTGAGATTAGATAACTCAGACACCTAGGGTTAAACCAAATAGCAAGGAAATGACTCCTATTGGCATTCTGCTGTACTCACAAATCAGCACCTTACTCAGCCATCATCAGATCATCAGAGAGCTTTGTCCTGGAGCAGATGAGAACAAATACAAAGACTGGCAGCCAGACATTATGTAGAGACTGGGAGACCATGGAACAGCCAGATATCTCCAGAAATGAGATATCTCCACAAATACTCTCCCTGGGGCCCAAGGGGACCCCATAGAAGAGGAGACAGAAGATGTGTGAGAGCCTGAAGGGATATAGGACACCAAGAAAAGAAAGCTTTCTAAATCAATATGACCAGTGCTTTTCTGAAATCACAGATACGGAGACCATATGTACAGGGCCTGCATGGGTCTGTACTAGGTTCCATGCATACATATCATGATTTCCATTATTTATGTCTATTGATAGTAAGAAAAGGAGTGGATATGGAAGTAAGGGGAGGTATGGAGTAACTAGGAGGAATCAGGATGCATGTGAGAAAAGAGAACTTATTTGCAATAAGATATAAAACAATAATACAAATCAAAAACAGAATCTGGACGCTGGAAACTACTTAGAAAAGATTTCTCAGAAAAGTTTGATTTTATCTTAAGCCAGAAGAATGAAAAATTTGGTATTTCTTTTCATTTTTGAGTAAAAATATGTCTTTATATTTAAGAATAAGCTCACATTTATATTTTACAGGTGCTTTTTAAACTTGTTTCTTTTACTTATAAAAATACATAATGAGATATTTCAGAGACCACTATCTGAGGGACATGAATTTCTCAGATCATTGCACAGATTTCTCATGGAGAGATGCAGATATTGAAGGCTGTACAAAACCCTTGTGGGGGCTTTCTGATGTTGGATAGGACTTTTAAATATTTCATAAGGTGCATCCAAAATGACTTGCTGGGGACTTCAAGACAATTCCTATGCTATTCATGCTGAGATGAGGATCAATAACCTTGCTGTACCAACTGATCCCTTTTGGTGATTATGTTGTCAGGACACACAGATATAACGCATACCTACTTACTACATTGAAAATTCACTAATGAGGCAAGACCAGGTGTTTCTTAGTTTCTTTGATGAGTAATATGTGTGATGAGCACATAGCACTTGTCAGGTTGCCTGTGGTGTGTTCTCCACTTGCTTGGTTTTGAATTTTATAGTTTACCAATACAGCTTCAGTAGCAGAGACTGAAGCTTAGGGCCTGAGCATTTCTCAACAGGGAAGCAAAACATTTTGAGCTCCTATGTAGTGTTAACTGCATTAAAGGAGGTTTCTTTTTAAAATAATAAAAGTTGCATGGGAGAATATATTTTAGGGTCATGGGAAGCAGGTAGTATCCTAAAAATAAATTAAATTGAACTCAAGGCAGAGAATTCAGAACAAGACCAGTAAAATTCAAAGTTAATCTTTTGGAGACATCCAGAGAAGGGAGGAGAAAACTGGAGGTTTTGCCCATGTGAAATATTAGTGACTTGGTCCTATATAAAAGACATTTTGCTACATTGCACAGGAATGGAATTGGAGCCTTTAGAGAGTGAAGGGTTGTATTGGTCTGTACCCCTTTCTACCAGGCAAGGATCATCTGGGATTTCTAATATTAACATTGATATTTCCATCTATCTATAATAATTCTAAAAATATATTTGTAGGTATCCTCATAATATATCTACAATATTCTTAAAAATTCTATCAGTAGCTAGTTCTATAAGAAGACAACTAAAGGTTGGGGTTCTTAGTGCTATGTACTTTGGATGATATTGTTTAACTAAAGATTTAAAGCAACTAGCTCTTAGATTTCATGCTGTATGGCGACATACATCTTTCTCCAAGTACTCACAATACTAACCTACAATAATTTTAAACCACAGCAATGCACATATCTCAATGAAGTGTGGAAGTTTCCAGTTTTAGGCAACTTCAGGGTACAGTGCTGTAACTTCAGTCTTCCCTGTAGGCTACCCTTACATCTTTATTCTCATTCATACATTAGAGAACCACATTCCTTCTGGTATCACACATACTCATCATACAGAAAGAAGAATAGGGTAAGAAGAGAAGTATGTTTTCCTTGTCTATCTTCTAAGCAGAGTCCTTTTTCAAATTGTTATGCTGTTCTCACTGACCTCTGTCATCTTTGTGAAAGTTTAAATATGTTTTACTCACTGGTTGTTATAATGCTACCATAAATAAAATGAATAGATTTGATTTTATATAGCTTGAATACTTCAAATGAATAAAAAAAATGTATCATAGCCTAACAATTTTTGCCAGGAGGGCCAAGAATGTAATTTCTGTTCTACGCATCGTTAATGTGCCCCCCTTTTGTCATTTCATGTAAAATCAAATTCATTACTGAATGAGCAGTTTAAATCTCAGGTGTCTTGACCAAGAGCATACTAATTCTCAAGGTGGGTTATATGTGAAGTAGTTTTTGGGAATTATAGTTGCTATCATTTATTGGAAGGCTATTAATTATACTGTACTATAACTTCAATTTTTTATTACTTTGAGTTATTGTAAAATTCCTAAGTAATGATTGAGTACCTCTAAACTGCATTGTATCTGTGTAAACTTTCAGTAAATGATAGGACCGGTTTTATATTTCCCAATAATGACTATTATCATATTTTTCAAAATAGTGACTACTTTTGAAGATGATCTTTCAATGAACTTAAAACATTACTGGTATTCATTTAAGCAGCAGACATTTCGCCAGTGGTACATTATTTATCCACATGTCAGCATGTTCAGGGTAAATACTAATAAAGATGAAAATAAATACATAATAAATTATTTTTACACATCACCTTCACATATTCATATGATTTAATCATACCACAATGTAAGGTATAGGAATATTTGTGTTACTTCAAGTGAATAATTCTTTTAATTCTGGTCAGTTTATATTGAACATGATTTCAAATAATCTGAATGGGTGAGAAATAATGGTACAGCTGGAGAGTTCTGTGTGCATATGCTCTAAGGAGAAGCAAAAGGATCCATCTATTGCAACACTGTACACCCCTTGATAGGATACTACTACAATAAATATAGTAATGAAAAGATACCATTTTAAAATAATTGACTAATTATCTTAAATGCATTATCTCACTTTTACAAATGATGTTTTTCTGTAATAGGATGGAGAAAACCAGAGTTTTATGCCTGTTTACCACCTAATAGAATATACTAGAATAATAGGAACACAGAGTCATGGGATCTGTACTTTCCTGTGTGGTAATATTAAGGACCATGGGATACAAAATATGATTGAACCCCAGCAACAATCTGTTAAAGCACAAAGATTATATATGGAGTGAGGAACAGATAAATCTCATTAGGGAAGAGAAATAGAATAAATAATTATGGATAGATGAAGAAGGATTGGAACTGCTGGATTAATGGGGAGGGGAGAAAAGAGAAGGCCTCAGTGGAGGGAATATTGGGAGAGATAGCTAAATAAAGGGCCATTTGATGGGGAGTATGGAAACCTAATATAATAGAGGTTTGTTAAAACATACACATACAGGAAGGTGTTCTAAATGAAATTGTGAGGGACCCCAGCAAACCTTCTCTTCTCACTAAACAAATCTTCCAGTACTGAGACTGGGTTTATCTAATTGAGTTGTTGGCCAAAGGGGTACTATGGCAAGTCACAAATAATCCATGCCTTTGACAAGACTACAGGTTGCTCTCCACAAACTAACATAATAGCCCCATTGCTGATGATGACACCTGTACAAGTTCCTGAAGCGGAGGAGTTAAGCTAGTGCCTACATAGATCCTTCACTTTATGCTAGCTTCTTCGGGACAGGAAGGTACTCTGCAAAATACCAAAGGGGAAATGTAAACACCAAGCCAGCTACAAATATTGTAATTGACAATGATGTCTGTCTGTATGCCAGTGCATTGGTAACACACAGCTTGTAGAAGTAATGAACCAATGTCTGATGTAACTTGAAACCCACTCCATGACATAGAACCCATACTTGATACTACTTATATTGTCAAGAATGTTAGAATAGATAGCCTGGGGACTGGGGGGCACTAAAAATACTGTGCTAAAACAGTCAACCTAGGAACATTCTGCTATTCTCATAGATCAGTGCCTTGGTTATCCATCATCAGAGAAGCTTCCTCCTACAGCCAACTAGAACAAATATAGATACTCCCAGCCAAACATTATTCAGAGTACACAATCTCAGAACACTCCAGTCCTAAACCAGATATGCTCATCAAATCTTTCCCCTCAACATCCAGGGTTCCCCACAAAGGAAGAAGCAGAAATATTTTAAGAGCTAGAAGGGATGGAGGACATCAAGAAGACAAGATCCACTAAATAATCATGATCAAAGTTCATACGAACTCATAGAGACTTGGCAGCAAGCACAGAACCTACATTGATCTCCAGTCAGTCCTTAAGACAGATTATGGATTCCAATTTAGAATTTTTATGGGATTAATGAATGCAGGAAACTAGTATGTGGGTTTTTTTTATGTCTTTTTTTGGACTCCTTTATCTTTCTGACTGCTTGTTTTGTCAAATTCTGATGTTTTAATTTTTGTTTTATCTTTTTATTTTACTTTTATTTTATTATTATTCATTAGAAGTCTGTTTGTTTTCTTATGAAAAACAGAAAAGGAGTGGATTTGGTTGGGAAGAATGGTGGGAAGGAACTAAGAGTAAGGGAAGCAGAAACTAATCCGGATACGTTATGCAAAAATATCTATTCTCAATAAATAAGGAGAAAATTTCAAATGAAGGCAAACATATTGAAACAGAAAATTCTCATATGACCACTCCCAGAATAATAAACCAAGTTATGATACAATTCAATATATTAAATGAATAATTTTATTTAATATATGGAGTTAGTATTTATAGACTACTAAACAATGAGTGGCTTATTTACTATGAAGATTAGAAAAATGATTCTCTGAGAATGTAAATAATGGTAGCTCTCAGTTTTAATATAATTTAATTTAGCTTTAATAAGTGAGAGTCTTAGTAGAAATTAAAGACTACATTTTAATATTTCCAAAGGTCAGATTATTCCATGTATTTCTCTAAATGCCATTTATACTACTACCATAATAAGTTATGTATTTAATTGAAAGGAATACACTTTTAACACTTGCAATGCAACTATAAGGCCATTAATATAAATGCCAATGAATCCAACTTGAAAAGCTAATATATCATCACCTATCTGCCTTTGAATACACTTTAAGGATGTGAAATTTTTTTTTCCAAGTGTTTTGAGGAAAATTGCCTGTGTTATTGACACCACATTGCTTTTTTACTTAAATACAAATACTCGTTTAAGTAGCTTGTCAAAGTTGGAATAACATTTATTATATGAGTATGCAGTTGACTTTAGTTTCTAAAGCCAAGATCATATTTGTATACTTTCAATACATCACCTTTGATAAATTTAAAACAATGTAAGTCGATATGAAGTAAAGCATCATTTATATTTGGATAATCAAAATATCAAGAATTATTTTTTATGTTTGTAAGTCTATATTTATATTGTATGCACACACACATGCATACACATACACATCATAAACACTTATTTGTAATTTACAAGTAAATGGTAATAATCTCATTGGCAGTATTTGTTATGTTTTAAAATTAAACTAGGGAAATTTATTATGAAACTCGAATTATAAAAATAATCACAGAATATTATAATTCAATATAGTATTTCCACTTGAATTTTTCATAATAGAAATATTTACATATTCAGTTCTTTGTTTCTTGCATATACTATGTACAGAATTTTATAGAAGAATTTGATGTTTAAATAAATATTTTCAATGTATGTACTAAATTAAGAAAGGCAATTTAATACTGGTAGAGTTTATATTAGATTTTCTACTTGATACAATCTAGAATCACATGAGAAGACAGTCGCAAGGAAAGTCTGTATACACTGGATTGGCATGTGGGGACATCTGTGAAAGATTGTCCTAATTAAGTTAATTTGTGATGTTAATTTAAATTAACTTAAATTACTTTGATTAAGTTAAATAAAGATCCAGCCCAGTGTGGGCCAAACCGTTCTCTAGGTAGGGGCATCCTAAATTGTATAAGAAAGAGGAAAAGGGAGAGCCCTCTTTAGCTCTCACTACCTTGGATTTCCCACAGTGATGGACTGTACTCTGGATTTATTAGCTAAAATAAACTTCCACCCCATTTTTTAAAAGAATATTTTGTTATAGCATCAGAAATAAAATTAGAACAATCTAATGAGATATTTTTATTTGAACCCTAAAGTGACATTTCTTTCTACTCAATTATATGCCAGTGGTATCATGTCCAAACTATTTTTCCTGTAGATTTTGCACAAATTAACCCAACTTCTATTGTATACTGATGATTCTTTTTTTTCTGTTTTTTTTTTTTTTATTTTCTATATTCTTTGTTTATATTTTAAATGATTTTTCCTTTTCTGGTTCTCCCCTCCCCATATGTCCCATAAGCCCTCTTCTCTACACCCATTCCCCAATCAACCCCCTCCCACATCTCTGTCCTGGTACTCCCCTACATTGCTGTATCAAGCCTCTCTAGGACCAGGGCTCTCTCCTTACTTCTTCTTGAGAATGATTTGATATGTGAGTTTTGTCTTGGGTATTCAGAGCTTCTGGGCTACTATCCACTTATCAGTGACTGCATTCCATATGAGTTCTTTTGTGAAGGAGTTGCCTCACTTAGGATGATATTTTTCCAGTCCCAACCATTGGCCTAAGAATTTCATGAATTCATTGTTCTTTTTTTTTTCATTATTTTTTATTCGATATATTTTTTATTTACATTTCAAATGATTTCCCCTTTTCTAGCCCCCCACTCCCCAAAAGTCCCATAAGCCCCCTTTTATCCCCCTGTCCTCCCACCCACCCCTTCCCACTTCCCCGTTCTGGTTTTGCCCTATACTTCTTCACTTTCTTAATTGCTGAGTAGTATTCCATTGTGTAAATATGCCACATTTTCTGTATCCATTCCTCCATTGAGTAATGGTTCTTAGATTATCTATTCACTGTACCTTTAAGAGGAAAACTGTGAATTCACAAATGATTTAGAGATTTTTTAGGACCTTATTAGAATTAATTTCTTACAACTAGTGTCATGGTTTGGTTCTTTTTTTCTGTATTTTTTTTCTGTAATTTAAAATTACATAGAAATAATGTTAGAAAATTTAATAAGAGTCATTTTGGTCAGTATAGTTTATATGATACTAATATTATAATATTGTAGCATCCATAATGCAGTTTTCAATTTGATAACATAAATATTAAAAACATTATGTTAAGTAGAAATAAGCTAGCAATATCAAGACAAACTTCACATGAATTACTTACAACCCATAAGTTTATAGACAGTTAGAGAATACTGGTTGTCGTGGTCTATTATTTTAGGGAGATGTTGTTTAATGGGTAACTTGCAAGTTTCAATCTCAGTACTTCAGAGGCAGAGGCAGGTGAATCTTTGTGAGTTTCAGACCAGCCTGGTCTACAGAATGAGTTCCAGGTCAACTAGGGTTACACAGAGAAACCCTATCTAAATATACCATCCAAAAAAAGAAGTAGTAACAACAAATAAAATTATACAGGGAAAAAGTGAGTGCTGTGGCAGAATCATTGTAGTATTAGTTCTCAAGAATGAAAATGATGACAAGTAAACCGAACACTACTCATCTTATAAAAAGAAAAACTAACAACAGCATGACTCCTAGTGATACTCATAGATGGGTTCTTTATTCTGCCATCATTTCTCCTGCCTACTGCAGATGGACACAAATAGAGAAACCCACAGAGTGACCAAATATGAAGGTGGTGTCTGGACCACTAGCTTTTGGGGTGGCTTATTTGTGACAAACTATAATTGCAGTAAACATCCTGTATGATTTCAAGACTCTGTGTGAATAAACTGAAGCTCAAGCCCAATGGTAGATTCTCTGCATATCATGTACAAGGCCCTGATCTCAATCCTAATCATTGCGAAACCAAACAAGATTCTCTTTGGAGGCAGACATAGAAGTACAAGGCTAATATTCTAGACTTCCAGAAGGCAAAGGCATGATGATTCAGCTTTGATCTGGCCTATTTTCAAGTACCTCTTCCACAGAAGAGGTGGTGAGATTTGACTTACTAAGAAGATGCACATAACATGTCTTGTACTTATAATAAATTATAAACTTGTTTTATTTTTCATACTTCAAAGAATAGATTAGAAAATAATGCAAACTTCATAGTTGCATAATCTAATATGACAGAATTAACAGAAATGTACTTACTTTTACTTTTAGGGTTTTTTCTATTTTATCTCTAAATCAACCTCCTTTGAAGGAGGGATGGTAAAAGAAATATAGTTAAAAAAGATAGTGTATAACATAGATAGCTAGTTTATTGTTTTGTACCTCTGACCTCTCTGATCTAGTTCTACAAGCTCATATGATGGTGACATCTTTAATACGATTTTATGGAGTTTTCTTTATAAAGGTAAAAAGGATAAGAGGGCTGTGTTTTTGGATATTCTTGCAGAAAACTTGGAGAAAATACTTGGCAGTGTAAATGTAATTTCCTGAATGGCAGAAACAGCAGCAGCAGCAGTAATAGTAGTGGTTATCTTTGTTGAATATTTATGATAGTGCATAAATACTCACGTGTGTGTGTGTGTGTGTGTGTGTGTGTGTGTGTGTGTGTGTGTGTGTGTGATTCTGCATGTTCCATAGCACTTGTGTGGAGGTCAGAGAGCAGCTGTGGTTGTCCATGGGTTTCATTTTACATGTTCAAATTAAGGTCAACTTGTTCTTTTTTCCTATATATTTAGCTAGCTAGCCTGCCTGTCTCTGAACACTCTTCTGTCTTTTGCTCCTGTCTTCCCTTTGGAACACTAAGGGTACAGACTTGTGCTACTGTGGTCAAGTGTATGTTCATTCTGAGGAGTCAACCTCAGATCCTCAAACTTATGTGGAGAGAGATTTATATATTGAGCCACCTCTCCAGCCCTTAAAAGATCATTTCTTCTGATCCATGCATGCCACTAGAGAAGGCAGGAGCTCATCAGTCCACAGTGTGACAGGGAGATGTACTTACCACAATTAGTTTCATCAGACTTGTCGGAGCAGTCCGGCTTGTAGTCACAAACAAAGTGGGAAGCAATGCACTTCTTGTCCTGGCACAAAAAATCTGTGACTTCTGAACAAATATCAGTGGTTTCTCCAACTATGGAAAAAAAAAAAAAAAACAGTATGGATTCAATATTGTCATTACCGTTTAAGATAGCTGTCACATAGACTTCTAATTTTAAAGTTAGTGATTTTTTAACAACTGTCCAAGGTAGACTTCTGGATCTGTGTTTCATGTCACCAGTTATTCATCGCATCGCTCAACACTGGCATTTTCACTAAATTAATTTGTTTAAAAGAAGTTTGTACATGTAATCAATGCATACTTACCACCGTCACCATGCATCTTCCTACCAGCGCCCCCTATACAAATTCTTCAACACTGGTCGTAACCATTAACCAGGGAAGTCTGCTTGATAATGCATTTTTTTTATTCGATATAATTTATTTACATTTCAAATGATTTCCCCTTTTCTAGCCCCCCCACTCCCCGATAGTCCCGTAAGCCCCCTTCTCTTCCCCTGTCCTCCCTCCCACCCCTTCCCACTTCCCCGTTCTGGTTTTGCTGAATACTGTTTCACTGAGTCTTTCCAGAACCAGGGGCCACTCCTCTTTTCTTCTTGTATCTCATTTGATGTGTGGATTATGTTTTGGGTATTCCAGTTTTCTAGGTTAATAACCACTTATTAGTGAGTGCATACCATGATTCACCTTTTGAGTCTGGGTTACCTCACTTAGTATGATGTTCTCTAGCTCCATCCATTTGCCTAAGAATTTCATGAATTCATTGTTTCTAATGGCTGAATAGTACTCCATTGTGTAGATATACCACATTTTTTGCATCCACTCTTCTGTTGAGGAATACCTGGGTTCTTTCCAGCATCTGGCAATTATAAATAGGGCTGCTATGAACATAGTAGAGCATGTATCCTTATTACATGGTGGGGAATCCTCTGGATATATGCCCAGGAGTGGTATAGCAGGATCTTCTGGAACTGAGGTGCCCAGTTTTCGGAGGAACCGCCAGACTTATTTCCAGAGTGGTTGTACCAATTTGCAACCCCACCAGCAGTGGAGGAGTGTTCCTCTTTCTCCACACCCTCTCCAACACCTGCTGTCTCCTGAATTTTTAATCTTAGCCATTCTGACTGGTGTAAGATGAAATCTTAGGGTTGTTTTGATTTGCATTTCCCTAATGACTAATGAAGTTGAGCATTTTTTAAGATGCTTCTCCGCCATCCGAAGTTCTTCAGGTGAGAATTCTTTGTTTAACTCTGTACCCTTGTAAATATCCACAGAAGCCTGATGGCCTCAGAAGTGAGACTAGAACTGAGAACAGTGACCTCTTTTCTCCCAGATTCTATCAAAAGCCAATACTTCAGAAGAAAGGGGCAGGTTGTATCTTTCAGCCTTTTAAAGGCTGATCATTTTTGTTTAAATAGATTAAAACTCTAGTTCACAGGTCAAACATCCATTGTAGTTGTTGGATCAGACTCATTTTATAGAACCTTTCCCCTAAGTTCTGCAGTTAAATTTTGCCCTCTGCCTCAGTGTTTCAGTTTATGACATATACTTTACTCCCATCATTTTCACAACAATTTCCTGTCCAGCTTCAGACTTTTTCTTTGTGGGTCCTTCATAGGGTGCTGCTTAACCACAGACTAAAAGAAACAACTTGTTTTCTTGTTCCCTTGTCTTGGTCATCTTTCACCTAGGTCTGACATTGTTGATTTCACCTCCTCTAAGAGCTTTTTGATCTGGATTATTTCCACTTTACTAAGCAATATTAGCTCTGTCTTTCCACTCGGCATTTTGGTGGAGCGGAAGTTTCCATTATATTCTACTGGGACTAACACATCATTTAATATTTAGTTTATAATTAATAATAAGTGCAAGTTATAATAACTGAATACAGTAGTTCCATTAAAGGGGAGTTAGTAGATGTTCATAGAATCTTCAAAGTATTCATATTTCTAAATTTCCATTGTTATAGATATACAGATAAATGTTATTTCATAGCTTCACTGTATTTTAAAATTATAAAATGATTTTTAAATAATCTGTATAATTAAGCTTATAAACAAATATCTTTATTGCTTGAATTACTATACGCTGGTATACCTGAGTTTCGGTAATTTACTTAATTTTAGGGTGCATTTTTTTTTTACTGGATGCAGTTTGTTTCAAATTGGTTTCCTACAGAAAGCTATTACAATTATATTTTTAAAATAGTTTAGAGTTTTTGTGCATAAAGCCGTTACAAACATTTGCCAAATTCATCATTATTTATTGATTTAGACAATAGAATTACTTTCTTCTTAGAAAACATTTGGCCCAAGAAGCTTAGTACTATGTACACCCCAAAATAGCTTTGTCCTTACAACTGTGAATTTAATGACTGGCCTTTGGGTTTTTTCATTATTTATTTATTTATTTATTTATTTATTTATTTATTTATTTATTTTTATTTTTATTCACATTGCAAATGATTTCCCCTTTTCTGGGTCCCCACTCCCCGCAAGTCCCATAAGCCCTCTTCCGTCCCCCTATTCTTCCATCTACCCCTTCCCACTTCCCTGTTCTGCAATTCCCCTATACTCTTGCACTGAGTCTTTCCAGAACCAGGGCCCACTCCTCCATTCTTTTTGGACATCATTTAATTTGTGGATTATGTCCTGGGTATTCAAAGTTTCTAGGCTAATATACACTTATCAGTGAGTGCATACCATGATTGATCTTTTGAGACTGGGTTACCTCACTTAGTATGATATTCTCCAGCTCCATCCATTTGTATAAGAATTTCATGAATGCATTGTTTCTAATGGCTGAATAGTACTCCATTGTATAAATATACCACATTTTTTGTATCCATTCCTTCGTTGAAGGACATCTAGGTTCTTTCCAGCTTCTGGCTACTACAAATAGGGCTGCTATGAACATAGTGGAGCATGTGTCCTTTTTGCATGCTGAAGAATCCTCTGGATATATGCCCAGTAGTGGTATAACAGGGTCCTCAGGAAGTGACATGCCCAGTTTTCTGAGGAACCGCCAGACTGATTTCCAAAGTGGTTGCACCATCTTGCAATCCCACCAGCAGTGGAGGAGTGTTCCTCTTTCTCCACATCCTCGCCAACACCTGCTGTCTCCTGAGGTTTTTACCTTAGCCATTCTGACTGGTGTGAGGTGAAATCTCAGGGTTGTTTTGATTTGCATTTCCCTAATGATTAATGATGTTGAACATTTCTTAAGGTGTTTCTCAGCTCTCCGAAGTTCTTCATGTGAAAAGTCTTTGTTTAGCTCCGTACCCCACTTTTTAATGGGGTTATTTGGATCTCTGGGTTCTACTTTCTTGAGTTCTTTGTATATATTAGATATTAGCCCTCTGTCGGATTTAGGGTTGGTGAAGATTCTTTCCCAGTCTGTTGGTTGACGTTTTGTCCTTTTGACGGTGTCCTTTGCTTTACAGAAACTTTGTAGTTTTATGAGGTCCCATTTGTCAATTCTTGATCTTAGAGCATAAGCTATTGGTGTTCTATTCAGGAACTTTTCCCCTGTGCCCATGTCCTCCAGGGTCTTCCCCAGTTTTTTTTCAATTAGTTTCAGTGTGTCAGGTTTTATGTGGAGGCCCTTGATCCATTTGGAGTTGAGCTTGGTACAAGGAGATAAGAATGGATCGATGCGCATTCTTCTGCATGCTGACCTCCAATTGAACCAGCACCATTTGTTGAAAAGACTATCTTTTTTCCACTGGATGCTTTCAGCCCCTTTGTCGAAGACCAAGTGACCATAGGTGTATTGGTTCATTTCTGGGTCTTCAATCCTATTTCATTGATCCGCTTGCCTGATATTGTACCAATACCATACAGTTTTTTATCACTATTGCTCTGTAGTAGAGTTTAAAGTCTGGAATATTGAATCCCCCTGAAGTTCTTTTACTGTTGAGAATAGTTTTAGCTATCCTGGGTTTTTTGTTATTCCAGATGAATTTGAGAATTGCTCTTTCTAGCTCTATGAAGAACTGGGTTGGGATTTTTATGGGAATAGCATTGAATCTGTAGATTGCCTTTGGCAAGATGGCCATTTTAACTATATTAATCCTGCCAATCCATGAGCATGGAAGGTTTTTCCATTTTCTGAGATCTTCTTCGATTTCCTTCTTCAGAGATCTGAAGTTCTTGTCATATAGGTCTTTCACTTGTTTGGTTAGAGTCACCCCAAGATACTTTATGTTGTTTGTAGCTATTGTGAAGGGGGTCATTTCCCTAATTTCTTTCTCAGTCTGCTTATCCTTTGAATATATAAAGGCTACTGATTTGCTTGCATTGATTTTGTAGCCAGCCACTTTGCTGAAGTTGTTTATCAGCTGTAGGAGTTCTCTAGTAGAGTTTTTAGGGTCACTTAAGTATACGATCATATCATCTGCAAATAGTGATAATTTGACTTCTTTTTTTCCAATTTGAATCCCTTTGACTTCCTTCTGTTGTCTAATTGCTCTAGCTAGGACTTCAAGAACTATATTGAAAAGATATGGAGAGAGGGGGCAGCCTTGTCTAGTCCCTGATTTTAGTGGGATTGCTTCAAGTTACTCTCCATTTAGTTTGATGTTGGCTACCGGTTTGCTGTATATTGCTTTTACTATGTTTAGATATGGGCCTTGAATTCCTGTCCTTTCCAAGACTTTTAGCATGAAAGGATGCTGAATTTTGTCAAATGCTTTTTCAGCATCTAATGAAATGATCATGTGATTTTGTTCTTTGAGTTTGTTTATGTAGTGGATAGCATTTATGGATTCCCGTATATTGAACCATCCCTGCATCCCTGGGATGAAGCCTACTTGATCATAGTGGATGATCGTTTTGATGTGTTCTTGGATTTGGTGGGCAAGAATTTTATTTAGTATTTTTGCATCGATATTCTTAAGGGAAATTGGCCTGAAATTCTCTTTCTTAGTTGGGTCTTTGTGTGGTTTTGGTATCAGCGTAATAGTGGCTTCGAAGAAGGAGTTGGGTAGTGTTCCTTCTGTTTCTATTTGGTGGAAGAGTTTGAAGAGTATTGGTGTTAAGTCTTCTTTGAAGGTCTGATAGAATTCTGCACTGAAACCATCTGGTCCTGTGCTTTTTTTGGTTGGAAGTCTATCTATGACCCCTTCTATTTCTTTAGGGGTTATGGGTCTGTTTAGATGGTCTATTTGACCCTGGTTTAATTTTGGTAATTGGTATCTGTCTAAGAAAATGTCCATTTCCTCCAGATTCTCCAGTTGTGTTGAGTACAGGTTTTTGTAGTAGGATCTGATGATTTTTTGAATTTCCTCGGTTTCTGTTGTGATATCTCCATTTTCATTCCTAATTTTGTTAATTTGGATACTTTCTCTGTGCCCTTTGGTTAGTCTGGCTAAGGGTTTATCTATCCTGTTGATTTTTTCAAAGAACCAGCTTTTGGTCTTGTTGATTCTTTGTATGGTTCTCTTGGTTTCTACTTGATTGATTTCAGCCCTGAGTTTGATGATTTCCTGTCTTCTCCTCCTCCTGGGTGAATTAGCTTCTTCTTGTTCCAGGGTTTTCAGTTGTTCCTTTAATCTTCTAGTGTAAGCTCTCTCAAATTTCTTTTTGAAGGCACTCAAAGCTTTGAGTTTTCCTCTTAGCACTGCTTTCAATGTGTCCCATAGATTTGTATATGTTGTGCCTTCATTTTCATTAAATTCTAAGAAATCTTTGATTTCTTTCTTTATTTCTTCCTTGACCAAGGTATCATTGAGTAGAGTATTATTCAGTTTCCATGTGTATGTGGGCTTTCTGTTGTTTTTTCTGTTACTAAAGACCACTTTTACTCCATAGTGATCTGATAGGAGGCATGGGATTATTTCAATCTTCTTATATTTGTTGAGGTCTGTCTTGTGACCAACTATATGATCTATTTTGGAGAAGGTACCATGAGGTGCTGAGAAAAAGGTATATTCTTTTGCTTTGGGATAAAAAGTTCTGTTATCTGTTAACTCCAATTGGTTCAAAGCTTCAATTAGTTTCATTGTCTCCCTGTTTAGTTTCTGTTTTCCTGATCGGTCCATTGGTGAAAGTGGAGTGTTGAAGTCACCCACAATTATTGTGTTAGGTGCAATGTGTACTTTGAGCTTTAGTAAAGTTTCTTTTATGAATGAGGGCGCCCTTGTATTTGGGGCATAGATGTTCAGGATTGAGAGTTCTTCTTGTTGGATTTTTCCTTTGACCAGCAAGTAGTGACCTTCCATGTCTCTTTTAATGACTTTAGGTTGAAAGTCAATTTTATCTGAAATTAGAATGGCAACTCCGGCTTGTTTCCTGGGACCATTTGCTTGTAGAATTGCCTTCCAGCCTTTTACTCTAAGGTAGTTTTTGTCTTTGACATTGAGGTGTGTTTCCTGTAAGCAGCAAAATGTAGGGTCCTGTTTAAGTAACCAGTCTCTTAGTCTATGTCTTTTTATTGGGGAACTGAGTCCATTCATGTTAAGAGATATCAATGAGTAGTGGTTATTGCTTCCTAACATTTTTTATTTAAATTTTATATGTGTGTGGTTATCCTCTTTGGGTTTGATGAAAGAAGCTTAATATCCTGCTCTTGCCAGGGTATAGTTTCCCTCATTGTACTGGTGCTTTCCCCGTATTAACCTTTGTAGGGCTGGGTTTGTAGAAAGATATTGTGTAAATTTGGTTTTGTCGTGGAATATCTTGGTTTCTCCATCTATAGTAATTGAGAGTTTTGCTGGGTATAGTAGTGTCGGCTGGCATTTGTGTTCTCTTAGAGTCTGCATGAGCTCCGCCCAGGATCTTCTAGCTTTCATGGTCTCTGATGAGAAATCTGGTGTAATTCTGATAGGTCTTCCTTTATATGTTACTTGCCCTTTTTCTCTTACTGCCCTAAGTATTCTTTCTTTGTTTAGTACATTTGGGGTTTTGATTATTATGTGACAGGAGGCATTTCTTTTCTGGTCCAGTCTGTTTGGAGTTCGGTAGGCTTCTTGTATATTCATGGGCATCTCTCTCTTTAGGTTAGGGAAGTTTTCTTCCATAATTTTGTTGAAGATATTTGCTGGCCCTTTAAGTTGTAAATCTTCACTCTCATCAATACCTATGATCCTTAGATTTGGCTTTCTCATTGTGTCCTGGATTTCCTGGATATTTTGGGTTACAAGCTTTTTGCATTTTGCATTTTCTTTAACTGTTGAGTCCATGGTTTCTATGGTATCTTCGGCATCTGAGGTTCTTTCTTCTATCTCTTGTATTCTGTTGTTGATATTTGCATCTATGGTCCCTGATTTCTTCCCAAGGTTTTCTATCTCCAAAGTTGTCTCCCTTTGTGCTTTCTTAGTTGTTTCTACTTCTGTTTTTAGATCCTGAAAATTTTTGCTCAGTTCTGTTATTTGCTTGTTTGTGTTTTCCTCTAATTCTTTAAACGATTTTTGTGTTTCCTCTTTAATGACTTCTGCCTGTTGATCAAGGTTCTCCTGTATTTCTTTAAGTGATTTTTGCGTTTCCTCCTTATTGGCTTTTGTATTCTCCTGAATTTCTTTCAATGATTTTTGTGTTTCCCTTGTAAGGGCTTCTAATTTTTGATCCATTTTCTCCTGAATTTCTTTAAGTATGTCCTTCATGTGTTCCTGTACCAGCATCATGACCAGTGATTTTAAATCCAAATCTTGTTTTTCTGCTGTGTTGGGGTATCCAGGACTTGCTAATGTTGGAGAATTGGGTTCAGATGCTGCCATAATGCCTTGGTTTCTGTTAGTAACGTTCCTACGTTTGCCTTTAGCCATCTGGTTCTCCCAGGAGTTAGATGGTCTTATTGTCACTGGCTGGAGCTTCAACCTACTGTGGATCTTTAAGGTTATTTCTGCAACACTGGATGGGTTTCTTCTGGCACAGATTATTGATATGCTGGCTTCCTCTTTTGTGCCTTTGGAGCCCTTCTCAATCTTGCCTCAAGCAATGCTATATTTAGGTTGTCAAGGCCAACCAGGTGTTCTCTGTCTGCTCTATTATGAAGGGAAGAAGTTGTGGTGGGGGTCACTCCCTCTGTTGATTCTCACATAGGACGCAGGTCCTACGATGGACTGGCTTGCAGATGAACCGCCTATGTGCTCAGTTTCTGAGTGCAGGCAGACCCCTGGTGGTTTGCACCATCAGAAATCTGGGTTTTACAGCACCTAGTGATCCCTTTGTGTCCCTGCAGACAGCAAATATGGCTGCGGGGCTTCTCTCCTTCCACAGCTTCCAGAGCCCGGCGGGCTGGCAGACAAAAGCTGCCCAGGTGCTCAGTTCCTGAGTGCAGGCAGACCCCTGGCGGTTTGCACCACCAGAAATCTAAGACTCAGGGTACCACAGTACCTAGTGATCCCTCTGTGTCCCTGCAGACAGCAAATATGGCCTAGGGTGCATTTTTATGAGTGGAAAGAAAAAACTTTTGTAGATTCCACCTTAGTGCATTTGTACTACCTTTGAGATGCCTTTAGCTTCTTTATACTGCTAAACTTATAAAAACATCTTTAGCTAAATCTTGCACAGTTTCTCCACCTAACTATTAATGATATAAGATGGTGCAAATTTGAAAAAGAAAGGAGAGGTAATCTAAGAGTATAGTCAACTGTTTAAGTAGAGAAACCTTGTTACATTACTGTAATTAAATCTAGTGAGAATTTATTGTGAAACCAAAATAGTATATAAACACTCTTCAGTATGCAAGTCTATGGGATTGGGGTTATTTTACATTTTTTCAATATATGAATATGAATCTATATAATTAATCCATGGGGAAATGATGTTTTGACTTTGAACAGTTAACACCCACTCTTTGAATTATTTAAAATATGGAAACTACACTAAATCTTTAAATAAGTCTTATTTTCATCAGAAATATGTAACTGCAGAGATATGAAGAGACTGGAAGTCAGTATTCTGAGGTACAATGAATTGAGTGAATTGAAAAATATCTATGGTTTCTATGGAACATCAGGTATATCAGGCACAAATAAAGTTAAAGGAGGTGGCATTAAAATCATAAGAAAGTGTCTTTTAAGATAAGAAAGTGGTAAATTTAAAAGAAAGATTATTTAGTAATCCAGTATCTTGCACAAATACAGTCATAATCAATCTGTTTGGTCAGCCAAATGATAAACATAGCTATTGAGCTGGTTGACAAATATGTAAAATGAAAGATATTCTCACACATTCTATAGCGATGACATCAGAAATGGAAAGCCAATATTGGTCAAAATATTCTGAGTAGCAGCACATGGCATCCAAATAAGACTAGATATTTCTCCAAAGAAAATAATAGCTTAGCAGAGTCTGGTTTTGCTGCTCATATGCACATGTGTTTCAGCCTGATCATTTGGCACTGGGTACTTAGCTGGGGCATATCTTTAGAGAAAACCGATTATTCTTCTTTAAGCAGCCATCCACTGCCTATAGCTCTTTATCTCAGCCTTGTGAGATTTCTCTCACTTTTGTTGCCATGCCAACTGGTGTTGTCATTGTTCAGGACTTGCTGAGGTAACAATATAATAAAATTTTCATGGGTGCAAATCCTTGTAAAAAAGAGAAGATACTGTCTCACAGCAAATACTGTGGTCTACTGGCTCTTACAAACTCTCGGTCCCCTCTTCCATGATGTTCCCTGAGCCTTAGATGTAGGGCTTGTCTTATAAATGTGCCATTCCTTCTACAGCTGGACAAATGGGAAGAATAATTGATCACAGAGTCCAAACCCCAGTGAATGGCTTTGAAGGAGAGTGGTGGGTACATGGAAGAAGATAGGTAGGAGAAGGTAGGGGAAACTAAGTAAATATTGTCCTGTTATTGAAATTCTAAAATTACAAACAAAACAAATAAAAATGGAATTTCCACATGCAGAAGAATGCGAATTGATCCATTCTTATCTCCTTGTACTAAGCTCAACTCCAAATGGATCAAGGACCTCCACATAAAACCTGAAACACTGAAACTAATAGAAAAGAAACTGTGGAAGACCCTTGAGGACATGGGCACAGGGGGAAAGTTCCTGTATAGAACACCAATAGCTTATGCTCTAAGATCAAGAATTGACAAATGGGACCTCATAAAACTACAAAGTTTCTGTAAGGCAAAGGATACTGTCAAAAGGACAAAACATCAACCAACAGATTGGGAAAGGATGTGGTGTGATGTAATTGAGGTTTATGGATTACTTTCAGAGGCGCATAAAGTAACGCCATCCTGTACTGTTGTGTTAATATACATTTAATGCCTTATTATTTTGAGATGGCCTTTAGATACTTAACTAGGAGTGGGTATGACAGGGAACTCACCTAAAAGAAAACACTCTTTATAAGAATTTCTTCATAAACTCTATTCTTCTTAGTTTCCTAATGCAAATCCTACAATATATTACAAACTATTATTCCTAAGATACTCCCATTTATTTGAAGGAAATAAAAGGGGAACATCTCTGCTACAAATATTTTTTTCATAGGAAACTGCTCATTATAGTTGATCTCATATTCTAGAAAAGACTATGGGAGCAAGGTTTGTAAATAAAAGAAATTTTCAACATTGCAGCAAGATGGTATTATGTGGTTAGAATTTCCGCATGTCTAGAAATGACATTACTCTTTATTCTCTGTGTTATCTATGATCATTTAAATATTTTATATTCAGAGAGAATGTGTGGTTTATAAAAGGACAGTGTGCATATCAGACCATTGATAGCAAAACATTTGAAATTGTCACCGTAGTGATCTCAATGACAAGAAACTTCAGTTAGTGTCAAAATGATCAGAGTAAGAAACTATTGGGCTATATTGCAGTGCATAGAGAGAGCTTAGACTAGTATAAACAAATGTGATTTCAGTTGGCATATGTAGAGGAATATACTTAAGATTGACATTATACTGTTTTAAAATAAAAATGTGACTTTATAAACTCTTATATACTTTTGAAGGAATTATATAAACAAACTTCCCTATCTATCATAAAACCAAATATGTACCTTGAGCATTTTACATATAGCTGCATTTTAAATATCTATTTCTTATTTATGTTCATGCAATTTAAACCAAATATTGATGTGCACTTCAAATTAATGGCTTAAATGATTGCACAAAAAATCATGTAAAGGTTTAAGAAGAAAGAAGAGATATCAGATAAAAGAGGAACATCTTTCACTTTTCTTTGTGCTCTACAGAGAGCAATATTGCTGTTAGTGCAATTACAGTCAAACAAGACTTGTTAAGTACAAAACCACTTCTTAGACATGAGCTTTCTGCCTTCCCAAGGTACAAGGGCCTCATGGAAGTTAAAGTTGTTTGAATGCCAAGTCCTTATTACCCTGAAGAGGTCTTCAGTGGGCCTTTTTGATGAAGATCTTTTTATTCATTCACAAACTCCCCTAATTATTGAAAAGACAAATGTGATCAGAAAAAGCTGAACTAAGTCAAACTACTTTTCAATGTGTTTTTAATTTTTAATATATGGGAGATAACATTCAATTTCTGGTTCTACTCCCCAAAATATTTGCAGGCTTATGATAATTTACATAAAGATGATCAAGAGATATATTAACAAGATTTAAAAAGATATTATTTGGGGATAAAATAATTAATTTCTTAATACTTCCATTTCTTTTCCATTTTTAATCATTGAAATTACATATTAATCTTACTATAGATTAAAAGAACTAGTTTAATACTTTGCATGTTGCTTATATCTAAAGCAATTAAGAGAATGAAAGCATCATCCAGCCAGATGAATTCCTATGAGTCACAGATAATCAAGATAATCACCTAATTCCACGTTTGCATTTCTACCAGAGTGGTACAATTAAGAGAATTCTAATTAACCACTGAGAAATCAGCAACGAAAATAAATCCAGGATGTTCCCCTGAGCAGAGCAAAATGGATTAAAAAAGAAATATGTAGATGATACAGCTAGGGAAGCAAAATATATCAGAGCTTTGTAAGGGGAAAAATTAGAGAAAAAAAGGACAAAAATTCTCAAAAAGTTTCCAGGCTCCAAAATACAAATGTGACATGTCCTTTCTTCCTAGCTTGAAATCTTTTTCTTTGTGTGTTTAATTTGTGGATCTAAGAAACTATACATGGGCTGTAGTGAGGTACACTTTTACAAATGGTCCATTGCAGAATAGATATGAAATGGATATAGAAACAGAAAATACTGGAGGCAGAATGTTTTAACCAGGTTCTAGGATGATGGGCATGGAAGTCTGAAGGGGCATGGCAACTGCTAAAAAAAAAATGAAATGTACTTGAAGAACTATCTTGGGAATGTATGATCATGAAATCAAATAAATCATGTAATGAGAGGGGACAATAAAACAAATGCAATATGTATGAATATTGGTATGGGGGGACATTTTGGGAAATGATGGTTTAAGCAGGGATGGGAGCAGAAAAGTAGAAGGGAATTAGAGAGAATGAGTTAGGCAATACTTAGGTCATATGAAGAATCTTTATGAAGCACCATTAGTTTGTAAGTTTATTTATAATATAATTTTAAAAAACATAGTATGAATAGAATATTCTATATAGGTGATATCTTAGAATTTCATTGCTGTGAAGAGACACAATATCAAGGTAACATTTATAAAGGCCAACCTTTAATTTGGGGCTGGCTTACAGTTTCAGAATTCTGTTAATCATCATGGCAGAAAGTCAGGTAGCATCCAGGCTTACATGGTGCTGGAATAGGAGCTTCCAGAACCACACCTACTGCAATTAGACCTAATAGTGGCACTCTCTATAGGCTAAGCGTACAAACACATGAATCTATGGGGCCAGACCTATTTAAGCCACCACATTCCACTCCCTTGTCACTTTTGTTGACTACAACACAGTCCTTTCTCTTGGGTTGTTTTCACTTCTTAGCAGCTTTCCTCTGCATGTATCCCACAGTTCTGGCATCTCTAACCTCTTGAGGGGAACTCACCGGCAATCCAGGCTTCATCTAAATGCTTCATGTAATGGCATCTCTTGGACTCCCCTGTGATATATCTGACCTTATGTCCAAATGAAAACAGTAACTTGTAGGGACAACTTAGCCAAGCAGGCCCAGCAGCAATGCTGGCTCATTTGCTGCTGATTCTTCCTCCCTGAGCCTACCTAGAAGCTTCTCAGCATGGATGGAGACTGCTGTCACTGGATCAAGCTATAGAGTGAAACAATGAGACAGAGACAGTGACACATCTGGCTACTTGAGAGCCAGTGAGCCGCTGAGAGGATGGTATAGAGGTTTTCCCAGTTCCCGCAATAAATGAATCTGCTTTTGCCACTTGTCTGACTCCTGGAGTCAGTATCATTGAGTCTGTGCCTTTTTACCCTTGCCCCTAAGGGTCTTGATCAGGGTCGCAAAAAACAGTAACTATGTCATATTAATACCTAACATAATATAACTATCCCTCCTACAACACAAAATGCAATGGAAATTTAGAATAGGTGACAATTTCCCTTTGGAAACTTTTTTTCATAAGATGGAAGCTTTGCTAGATGTTATCCTTCCCCAAGGTCACCATTCTCTTAATTTTATTTAATATATTTATTTATCTCCTTGAACATAGGATTTAACTCCATTCCACTTCCTGGTGCATCATTAACCCTTTGACCATACATATTGAATTTTTTCTTTCTAACCTTAGGACATTTGATCAAAATGCACCCAATAACAGTAAACAACAAGACAGGGTTTATGCTATTTTGCAATTTCCTTTGCCCATGTAATTAATCTAAGGCATGCTCGTGAAACAAGGGCAAAAGTAGCCACATTCTTCACCAAAGTACCACAAGAACTATCTCTAGACAATATACTAAAAGACACAAGATAAGAATGCCCAATTACAATCTACTGTAGGGTGAATGGGATCACAATAGAATACTCTAATTCATGCAACTGAGTTTGGTGATAGAGATTTCAGAGAGGAAATTAAGTCAAACTGAGGACATTAGATTAGAACTATGATGCAGTTAGATTGGGATCCTCATCAGATGAGAGAAGAAATGTCAAGACTTCTGCAAAGGGGGATGTAATATGAGAACAGTGGATGACCATGGACAACAGCAAGCTATATAGAAAGAGAACTCACGCAGATCCACATTTGCTGAGACCCTGGGCTGTTAGCTTGCTAAACTGAGAAAATCTTTGTCTAGAGTTTATTTGATTTGTTTTTTGTTTGTTTGTTTTGTTTTGTGGGGAGGGTTATGGTGTGCACAGTGAACTAATACAAACATTTAAACATAAATAGATGTATCTTAGTTAGATGTGTTAATTGTTGCTATGATAAAACCATTATGACCAAAAGTAACAGGGGGAGGAAGATGTTTTTTAGTATATTACTGAGGGGATCCAGAACAGGAACTTGTAGCTGGAACCTGTAAGCAGGAAAAGTAGCAGAGCCCATGAAGAATCCCTGCTTATGGGCATGCTTGCTCTTCTATATTCTTATAAGCCTACTTGTAACATGCAGGACCACCAAACCAGGACAATATCAAATACAAAAAAGCCAAGAACACCATAGCAATGTGCTAAAGGATGAATTGTCAAATCTCAATAAAAAGTAAGTGACCCATAACCAGGACAGGAGTTATAAAAGCTCAGTGTTAATCATAGAGGTATATAACAAACAACACCTTATCTGTGCAATTAGGAAAATGTCTTCTTATAAAGTTAACAAACACCAATATTTGTGTGACTTTAGGAAAATAAATTAATTTTTCAAATAAAAAAGGCTTTGTGGAAGTGGCAGAATTATGAGAAAGGTGTATTTGGAGCTACAGACAAAAAGTAATTAATCCCCAAGTCTATGAAGAAGCAAGCAGTAAGTAACCTCCATAGACAGCCTATAGAATCAGATCAGATTGGCGATTTGCTTTCCGAGACAATGCACTTTTTCTCAACCCCTGCATGTTCTACATCCACAAATTCAGTCTTGGGAAATACCCACATCTTTACTGAACACATGTAGGATGTGCTGTCATGACAGCATTTCTTAAACAGCACCATGCAACAATCATTTATATAATATTTGCTTTGCATTAAGTATAGATAACCTAGAGATGGTTTACAGTGTGTGGAAGATATACAGTGTGCATATAAAGATAATGTGCATAAAGTATGTTATCTTAAATGAAGGGCATGAGTATATGTGGATTTTGGTCTTCTTGGGTGTTCCAAGTACCAAACTCTAGTGGGTAACCAGAGATAGCTGAATATATGAAGCTATTAAATCACTTACATTTTTCACTTCACAAATTGCCTCCTAGAGAGCTGTGGTAGGCTAGGTGGTGTTTAATGCAATATGTGTTTCCTCTTCCCTAGTAACAAAAGTGATGTTGAATAAACATGTTTTCTTGTGGTTTGGCCATGCAAATAAACTTTGGATCATTAGATGTAAGTGTAATTGATATGAAACTGCTTTAATAAAACGTTTTCAGAGGCACCTGGAATGTGCTTTTTTTGATTCTTCCTCACCTGACCCTGTCAATCAAAGTGGAGAGGAATCATATGGTTGAGCTAAGCAGTTATTCATATTTATCTATTCTCCCACCACATTTTATGTTCACATCCACACTCTATTCCCACACCACTCTTTTAGTTCCTTTTATTCATTTTTCTAGATAAACATTAGACTAAGCAGCTACTAGAATAATCAAAATCTAGAAAACAACCTTCACTACTTATTTATAAAACACACTGCAATAATATTTATTTGGATGCTTGATGCCACATCCTAAGAAAACATTTGGTTTGTGTCTTAACACTAGTATTGTTAGAGTCATGAAGCCAACAGATGAGGGAATGAGTCCCACTGAAGAATGTCGAAAAATCTCAACTGATCCCAATAGAAGGTGTGCAATATAGCCGTGGGCAGCTAGCTATGCAGGGAAATCTTAGGTTTGGTAAGAAAAAATTTAGTAGATGAGGAGCTATGAGAAATAGCATTTATAGTGGTTTCTGTAAGAAAAAGATTTATGATTACCCAGATGGTGTGAGTAAGATCTATGGCACAGTGGCCATTTCTGGTGTTGATACCTGTAGAGCAGAGCAGATAGGTAACACCATAAATCTACAAACACTACAAAGGAGGTGGGTGAAGGTTTGGAGTTTGAATTGGTAAGTTTGTATTTAAATAAATACCTCCAAGAAAGCATCCGGATACTGAAACAAAACAGAAGCAGTTTGCATACTCTGTTCTCTGTCATTGACAGAGTAGAGTTCCATCAGGCATGTTCACTATTAGATAACTCAGCTAACTAGAGTGAAGGTGTCTTGAACTCAAGATAGGTCCATCAGATTGTGTATCTATGAGAGAAGCATGTCAGACGTGATGTGTCCAACACTTGAGCTTGGTTCAGTCATCCTTTCTATATTCACATAGTAAATCAAAGATACCTGCTTTCAGAAAATGGTCACACAATATATGGCCAGAATGATGTGGCCCAAGGGACAGGATGCACACAAAGACTAGGTTAATTCAGTCTCATGGTTTGGACTCTGATTTTAAAATCATCCTGTAGCTGGTCTGCATTTATGATCTTGGGTATTCTGAGATTTTCTTTGTCCTTAAATAAGCTGTCCCCATGTTTGATTTCATTGGCAATTAGAATAGACCTCATTAAAATCAAGATTCTCAGCAATTATCATGAGAATGCAGACAGACTTCCAACCTAAGATTATGGTAGTGGAAAGAAATATAAACCACATTTAGTTTCTTATTTTTCCCCTGAGCTTCTCTCTGACCCTTTAATCAACAATCTAAAACACTTCATTCTCCAGCTCCTTTGAGGCAATACTCCAGGCAATTTGTGTGATGCATTTGGTTCATTTGGTTGTTGTATATCCAACGTCTGTAAATCAGATCACACATTCAGTACAGTTGGGAGCCCGCGACACCCATTTCTACTTCAATATGTAGTACAAATAATTTTCTTTGTTATCTCCAATGAAATTTATATAGCACATGGTTTTATAAAACAAAGAAACTCATATCCACAAACCAACATTGCTCACTCTCACTATGGCACAGTAATGAGCACACAACCCTGTAGCCACATGACTAGGTTCTCACAAAGCAGTCCAGAACTGATGAGTTCATGCTTTTTCCATGTCCTTTGAGTTCTTACTCTATATGATATCTTGAACGAGCATTATTTAACTGCTTTATACCTCCCAGTCCTTATTTTCAGTGAAGAGCATAGGTGTGTGTGTGTGTGTGTGTGTGTGCATGCGTGTGTGTGTGTGTGTGTATGTGTGTGTATTATATACTAGTAAGGACATGCATGTGCTACAGCACAGGGGTGGAGGTCAGAGGACAGCCTCTCTGTGTCCTTGTCTTTTTTTGAGACATGGAAATTGTGTTAAAGATGTGGAATAATAGACTACAGGCTTGTAGTCTTCCACAGACTAGGAACACGGTCTAGAGATTGTCTCAGCCAATAAAAAAGACCTGAGTACAGATGCTCTAAAACTATAAAAACTAGTAATATAATACAGCAAGCATCTATAATCTCAGTGCACCTTCAGGGAATGGAAGACAGAGACAGGACAATCTCCAAATGTTTACAGACCAGCCTCCTGCATTATATGATAGCAACATTCATAGCAATAAATGTGCTGAAGTCCATTTACACATTGGTAATTTTAATACTTTAATCATCTTAGTATTTTTAATAATGTGTTAACAGTTGTGTTGTATGACTTCTTTCCTTTTATTATAGCAGTTTGTTCCAAATCTATAATCCCATAACGCTTTTATCCAAAACATTTACTATATTTCATATTAATTTAATAAAATAAGGTATTTGATATTGTAAAGATCTTTATATATCTTTACAATATCAAATACCTTTATATATATATTATATATATTATATATATAATTTCATAATATGCAATAGCCAAGAAAAAGTGAATTCTAGATCTGACTTAATATAAGCATAAGCATAAATACAAAGAGATTTTATTGTAATGTGCTTCATTATACATAGTATAATGATATAATCTGTAGAGTTTCAGATTCCTTTAGAAGTACAGCCTGAGTTTATATTTCTTCTACATTATAAACATTGGTACAAATATTTCATGTCTGGGGACCACATCTTACAATCAAATAATGATAAATTTAAAAACACAAAAGTATAAAGTAAAAATTCTACTGAGAAAATTAATATTATTTTGAATAAAATATAGTCCAGAAAAAATGACTGTGTGGTCGATGTAATGGGCTTATTGATTCAATAATGTGTGGAGAAGTTCATTAGAATTAGAACAATTTCTAATTAGAAATTATATGAACTGAAGATAACATTAGCATTCAGATTTGCAGTGCTTTCATTGAACTTTGGGCTTTTTCAAGGGCTATTTAAGCCTTATTAAAATATCTGCTCAAGTAATAATTTTTCTTAATATTACAAATAACTAAGTCTTATTATTGAGCTTTTATTATCATCAAATATAATAATATTAATTATAATATTCCATTTATGTTTATGATATTCATAAATTACATCTACAATCATAGACCTTTTAACATTAAAATGCTAATTTTTCTCAGTTGAAAAATAAAGTAATATCTGATATTTTCTCAGTATGCCACAAGTGGTTTACTTGAAAACAATATTAAACTAATTAGACTCATCCATGGCCTTGATTTTGTTTTAATTTAAAATGGTTGATCAAAGATACACTGAACTCAAATGTCCTCTGTTTACAATATGGATCTGGGCCAGACTTAATAATTATTTTCTGATTTTAGATGAAGTAAAAAGTATGGTTCTAAAGATTAACAGTGATATTTGACCCTTGTTTCCTGCCTCAAACTGAATCCAACAGAAAAGGCAGAGGATGACATAGCTACCAATAATGGGATTTGAGAGCAGATGTTACCAGGGCTAGTTCCATCTCTTAGTTCAGAATTTTATTAGTGTCAACTGTATGTACCCTGAATCTTTTCTCATAGTATTGAACTGGGGATGCTTAAATTCCTTTCTTAACACAGACAATTAAATTCTAAAATTAAGTTACTCTATACTGATATCTTTGCACTGAATACATCTATAAAGGGTTAATTACTCATATGTGTTTTCTTCATTCATTAATTAAGCAACAATGATCTGTAGAATAGCACTTTACAAGCAGTAATATGTTTGTACACCCAGATCATAATGCTCCTCAGCCTACTATCGACACAACTCTATGTATGTAATGACTTTATAATTACAAATATTGTCTTCCTATATTATTCAAGAAATTGCATTAAATTTTGATATGATTAGTCAAGATATAAACATAACCCTATGTTTTGAAAATCAAGGCTATTCATTCATCTCTTTATATCCAAAACAGACTAAGGAGGTACTCTAAACTGAGGGAGATTAGTACCCATGCTTGGATCTTGAAAGTGTCATGAGGTCTTCACTAATACAAAGGTAACAATTAGAAAGATAGCTGTATTTGAAATAAAACAATTTGAGTAAAATGAATCTTCAGGAATAGTGTTTCCTTTCTTAAGCTATGCATACTAATTGTTCAACAGCTGGTAAGATATTACTCATGTGGCTTTTTCTAACTAAAGAAGAGACATGGTTGAATTATTTACTGAAAAATAATCTTATCTGTGTCACATACAGCACTAAGCTAAGGCAACTCTGTATTTATTAATCAGTAGCAGTAGGTTCAAGGCTAGTTTGTGTTACATATCAAAATGTTATCTTAAGAACATCTATCCTATCATCATCACCATCAACAAGAATAAATTTTCTAAGACCTGGATTTTGCTAGAGTTAAATTTTTGCATCTATTCTTTTTACTAGAAAATTTCCTTTATTTAAAGATAGAGCAACTCTAACAATAAGGATTACCTGAATATTAAAAGAAAATAAACTTAGATTTGCATTACTTTAAAAGACTTGAACTAGTATTACAAATCTCTGCTCGGAACATGGATATGTCTGCCACCACATTTCCCTTTGAGAGCTTTTGACGTCTTTCACTAAGTTCCTGTAGGAGAGTATTCTTGGGGACCATACTATATCCCTATTCTTTATACTTTGTTGCAACCAACTCTGGTAATAACTAAAGAAGATGCTGAGAAAGCATCATGCTAAAGTTAAGAGAAAAGGTCTGGAGTGTCCCATGCTCCATCTCTTGTTACTAATGTATACTGCTATACTGTTGCCAAAGGTGTCTTCTTTCCCAAGAGAATGAAATTGGTTGGCTCCATCTGGACTGTCAGCTATGGGACAATTGGTGAACATCATGTAGCTGAAAGGAGCCTCTGTTAATGCTGGATAGCTTTTCCCTGGCCTTGTTGGCCACAGACACTAGGCTTTGCTTGCTCGTATCACTGTATGTCGTAATACACTCCTTTCCTCAAATTCATTGCATAACTGACTCTTCATTTCACTGGACTCTGGCCAAGATCAAAAACTCAGGAGAAAACAGGCGCTGGTGAGGATGTGGAGAAAGAGGAACACTCCTCCACTGCTGGTGGGGTTGCAAATTGGTACAACCACTCTGAAAATCAGTCTGGCGGTTCCTCAGAAAACTGGGCTCCTCACTTCCGGAGGACCATGCTATACTACTCCTGGGCATATACCCAGAGGATTCCCCAGCAGGTAATAAGGATACATGCTCCACTATGTTCATAGTGGCCCTGTTTATAATAGGCAGAAGCTGGAAAGAACCCAGGTGTCCCTCAACGGTGGAATGGATACAAAAAATGTGGTATATATACACAATGGAGTACTATTCAGCCATTAGAAACAACGAATTCATGAAATTTTTAGACAAATGGATGGAGCTGGAGGACATCATACTAAGTGAGTTAACCCAGCCTCAAAAGAACAATCATGGTATGCACTCACTGATAAATGAATATTAGCCTAGAAACTTGGATTACCAAAGTCATAATCCACACATCAAATGATGTCCAAGAAGAACAGCAGAGTGGTCCCTGGTTCTGGAATGGCTCAGGGCAGCAATATAGGGCAATACCAGAACAGGGAAGTGGGAAGGGGTGGTTGGGGGAAAGGGGCAGGGAAGAGGGCTTATGGGACTTTCGGAGAGTGGAGAACAAGGAAAGGGGAAATTATTTGAAATGTAAATGAAAATATATCGAATATAAAAAAAGAATATCTTTGAAAACCAGGAGTAAGTCTGTCTATTCTTAGTTTTCATACTGTAGTCAAATTTGTACAAAAAGTCCCCACAGATAGATGTTCATCCATTCTTCAGCCCATCCATTATCCACATATAAATCTTTGTTTATACTTATATTTACATTATAAAGTGCCACACACTCCCTAATTATTCACTATTTTAAGTAAAAGTCTTTTCTAGCGTTTTAATAGTGTGATATTTACTTTTTCTACTTGGCATCACTTTCTTCAGCCCTAATATTTATTTGAAAATAATGCAACACTTATACATTGAACAAAAAAAGAGAAATTACCACTTAAACTAAGTGAAGAGATTATATATTTAACACCAAATGTGACAGGTTTC